>NC_092102.1:33264413-33266913 GCF_045679555.1 Salvelinus alpinus | reverse complement strand
TGTCAATGTAAGATCACAGTACTGCTGTTTCTATGGCAACGGCTATCTCAGGGAGACCCCGGACCCTAGTGATGATCTCTGGGGACTGTTTAAATTGAAACTGTATTAAGGTCAGCTTAGCGTTTTCCTTCCTAATGGTTTAGGTTGAGGCAAATCCTATATCTGCGCTTAAGGGCAACTTCATCCAGAGGCTGCACAACACCTCTTTTGTCATCATTATGATTAGTAAAAACTGTTATGTAAGAGACAATCAGTCACAATCTGACATGGTCACACCTCTGCACACCAACCTCCATCAAATGCAATATACACAGTGCATTCAGAAGGTATTCAGACCCCTTGACTTTTTCCACATTTTGTTACGTTACAGCCTTGTTCTAAAATGTATTTTAAAAAATCCCTCATTAATCTACACACGATACCCCTTAATGGCAAAGCAAAAACAGGTTTTTAGACATTTTTGTAAATGTTTTACAAATAAAAAACAGAAATATCACATTTACATAAGTATTTAGACCGTTTACTCAGTACTTTGTTGAAGCGCCTTGGCAGTGATTACAGCATAGAGTCTTTTTGGGTATGACGCTACAAGCTTGGGACACCTGTATTTGGGGAGGTTCTCCCATTCTTCTCTACAGATCTACAGGCCATCATTGTAAATAGGAATTTGTTCTTAACTGACTTGCCTAGTTAAATAAAGTTTCTTTTTTTCTTCCCCCAAACAGATTCTCTCCTCTCAGATCCTCTTAGATCCAGCTCTGTCAGGATGGATGGGGAGCGTTGTTGCACAGCTATTTTCAGGTCTCTCCAGAGATGTTCGATTGGGTTCAAGTTCGGGCTCTGGCTGGGCCACTCAAGGACATTCAGAGACTTGTCCCGAAGCCACTCCTGCACTGTCTTGGCTGTGTGCTTAGGGTCGTTGTCCTGTTGGAAGGTCAACCTTCACCCCAGTCTGAGGTCCTGAGTGCTCTGGAGCAGGTTTTCATCAAGGATCTCTCTGTACTTTGCACCGTTTATCTTTGCCTCGATCCTGATGTCTCCCAGTCCCTGTCGCTGAAAAACATCACCACAGCATGATGCTGCCACCACCATGATTCACAGTAGGGATGGTACCAGGTTTCCTCCAGACGTGACGCTTGGCATTCAGGCCAAAGAGTTCAATCTTGGTTTCATCAAACCAGAGAATCTTGTTGAGAGTCTTTACGTGCCTTTTGACAAACTCCAAGTGGGCTTCCATCTGGCCATTCTACCATAAAGGCCTGATTGGTGGAGTGCTGCAGAGATGGTTGTCCTTCTGGAAGTTTCTTCCGTCTCCACAGAGGAACTCTAGAGCTCTGTCAGAGTGACCATCAGGTTCTTGGTCACCTTCCTGACCAAGGCCCTTCTCCTCCGATTGCTCAGTTTGGCTGGCCGGCCCGCTCTAGGAAGAGTCTTGGTAGTTCCAAACTTCTTCCATTTAAGAATGATTGAGGCCACTGTGTTCTTGGGGACTTTCAATGCTGCAGACATTTTTTGGTACCCGTCCCTATATCTGTGCCTCGGACCTATACGGACAAGTTCTTTTACCTCATAGCTGGGTTTTGTCTATGACTTGCACTGTCAACTGTTGGAGCTTATATAGACAGGTGTGTGCCTTTCCAAATCAAGCCCAATTAATTTATTTTACCACAGGTGGACTCCAATTTAGTTGTAGAAACATGTCAAGGATATACAGTTGAAGTCAGAAGTTTACATACACTAGGTTAGAGTCATTAAAACTCGTTTTTCAACCACTCCACAAATTTCTTGTTAACAAACTATAGTTTTGGCAAGTTGGTTAGGACATCTACTTTGTGCATGACACAGGTCATTTTTCCAACAATTGTTTACAGACAGATTATTTAACTTATAATTCACTGTATCACAATTCCAGTGGGTCAGAAGTTTACATACACTAAGTTGACTGTGCTTTTAAACAGCTTGGAAAATTACAGAAAATGATGCCATGGCTTTAGAAGCTTCTGATAAGCTAATTGAGATTTTTTTGTCAATTGGAGGTGTACCGGTGGAGGTATTTCAAGACCTCGGAAAAAGAATTGTGGACCTCCAAAAGTCTGGTTCATCCTTGGGAGCAATTTCCAAACGCCTGAAGGTACCACGTTCATCTGTACAAACAAGAGTTCGCAAGTTTAAACACCATGGGACCACACAGCCGTCATACCGCTCAGGAAGGAGACGCGTTCTGTCTCCTAGAGATGAACGTACTTTGGTGCGAAATGTGCAAATCAATCCTAGAACAACAGCAAAGGACCTTGTGAAGATGCTGGAGGAAACAGGTACAAAAGTATCTATATCCACAGTAAAACGAGTCCTATATCGACATAACCTGAAAGGCCGCTCAGCAAGGAAGAAGCCACTGCTCCAAAACCGCCATAAAAAAAGCCAGACTACGGTTTGCAACTGCACATGGGGACAAAGATTGTACTTATGGAAAAATGTCCTTATGGAGGAAAAAGGGGAT
>NC_092102.1:32996913-33259413 GCF_045679555.1 Salvelinus alpinus | reverse complement strand
CCAACTATCAAAGAGATCATGCTACTTGTATGTGGCTGCAATGAAAGTCAACTGTGTTTGTGTGTGATCACGGGTGTATTCATCCTGCCAATTCTGTTGAAAAACGTTTCTTAAACGAAAGCAAACTAAACGAAACGGGGATAAACATACCTGAATTTGTCCAATATAAACTCTTGTTTGTAACTGTTGGACTAGTGATTACACCCTAGATCAGCTAGATGCAAGCAAGATTGTGCAAGGCGGTATTAAATGTGTAAATGTCTGTCACCTTGATTACTCAATTTTCTCTCGACCTGTGCACCTACGTCGTAAACTTTGATTCTCAGGCTAGGTTGTAGCAACCTCATGATGGGTAGAGGGAAAATTAGAGTATCACGTAGTCGCCTAAACCTATCTGTAAGGACAGATGCTGGAGACAAGAAGGAAGTACAGGGAGTGAACATTTAATGAAACACGGACAGGAACAGAATACAGCATCTGGATGGGAGAAAACAACAATAATGCTGACACGGGGAACAAACTGAGGAGCAGACAGATATAGACAGGCAATCAACAAAGTAAAGGAGTCCAGGTGAATCCAATGAGTGCGTAGTGATGGTGATATGTGTGCGTAATATAGGGCAGCCAGAGAGGGGAAGCGGGAGCAGGTGTGACAGTAACTCCCCCCCCCCCCCCCCCCCCCCAGGGTCGCCTGGGCGTGCTTGACGGGCCTGCCGAGGCATGGTGCTGGACTAGCCGGCTGAGGCGTAGAAGCCAGAGGAGGTGTAGGAACCTGACGATCCGGCTGAGGCGTGAAAGCTTGACGAGCCGGCTGAGGTGTGGGAGCCTGGTGGGCTGGCTGAGGCATGACGTGGGATGGGAGCTTGCCAATCCAACCGAGGCAAGGAAACCTCTCGAGCCAACTAAGGCGTGGAAGCCCGACGAGCCAGCTGAGGCACCCCCGGTTCCACCGGTGGCAGCACCCGGACCCGACGTCAAAACAACAATAATGCTGACACGGGGAACAAACTGAGGAGAAGACAGATATAGAGGGGCAATCAACAAAGTAAAGGAGTCCAGGTGAATCCAATGAGCGCTGATGCGCGTAATGATGGTGACATGTGTGCGTAATGAAGGGCAGCCTGGCGCCCACGAGCGCCAGAGAGGGGAAGCGGGAGCAGGCATGACACTATCGATGTTACATTGAGCTTGGTGAACGGAATATGAATGACAGTCATCCAATATGCTGTAATAGAAATAAGGCCCATAAAAAAATGGCGTCCTCCCTCATATTAAACGGCACCGACCTATGTGATATGTTACATTGCTTTGATGAATATTTAGTTAGGAGGCAGTGCTGAGTGCAGATATTCAATGTACAGATTTCGAGATGATGCAATCTGTATAGAGTTTGCATCTGACAAGGGCAGTGGGAAGTTGCATGGTCTCTCCTATCATTGCTATGCAGATGACACTCAACAATTTTTCTCTTTCCCCCTTCTGACACCCAGTTGGCGACACACATCTCTGCGTGGCTGGCAGATATCAACCCCGACAAGATGGAGATGCTCTTCCTCCCGGGGAAGGCCTGCCCGCTCCAAGACCTCTCCATCACAGTTGACAACTCCACGTTGTCCCACTCCTAGTGCAAAGAACCTTGGCGTGACCCTGGACAACACTCTGTCATTCTCTGCAAACATGAAAGCAGTGACTCGCTCCTGCAGGTTCATGCTCTACAACATCCATCCTACTTCCGGGTTGGAGCGAGCGGTCGCATTCGCACTTTGGTCCGCAGGTAGTATAACTTTTCATTACATTTCATTACATTTCATTATAGTACAACGGTTTGATTTGTCTAATCTTAGCAATTTCTTCTTAGCTAGCTACATAGCCGTCTTTGTATCAAAGATAATTGCGTAATTATCGTATTCCGTCGTCCTAACGTAGTCTACACTGCTATCTGCCCAGCAGCTAGCCAGCTAGCAAACGTCTACCGAATAGCAGCACTGTAGAAACTATTACACTCAACTGAACGACTTGATTAGTGTAGTGTTAGCTAGCTACATAGTTGTCTTTGCTGTCTTCGTATCCAAGATAATTGTGTAGTTTAGAGTGTGTAGTTTTAGAGTGATTATCTTAATTTACCGAGGTTAGCTAGCCAGCTATTTGTCGTCCTTAACGTAGGAGACACTGCTAGCTAGCCAACAGCTAGCCAACGTCTACCGAATAGAACTTCCGCACTCAACAACCCGGTCGCATTCCGCTTCGCTCCACAGGTAGTATCACATTTTCATTTCATTTCATTACAGTACAACGGTTTGATTTGTTTGATCGTAGCTAGCTACATAGCTAGCTACATAGCCGTCTTTGTATCAAAGATAATTGTGTAGTCTAGAGCGATTTTCTAGGTTAGCTAGCCAGCTATTGTCGTTCTTTTAACGCAACGTAACGTAATCAACACTGCTAGCTAGCCAGCTAGCCCCCGAATAGCAGCACTGTAGAAACTATTACACTCAACGGAACGACTTGATTAGTGTAGTGTCAACAACGCAGCCACTGCCAGCTAGCCTACAAAGTCAACAACGCAGCCACTGCCAGCTAGCCTACTTCAGCAGTACTGTATCATTTTAATCATTTTAGTCAATAAGATTCTTGCTACGTAAGCTTAACTTTCTGAACATTCGAGACGTGTAGTCCACTTGTCATTCCAATCTCCTTTGCATTAGCGTAGCCTCTTCTGTAGCCTGTCAACTATGTGTCTGTCTATCCCTGTTCTCTCCTCTCTGCACAGACCATACAAACGCTCCACACCGCGTGGCCGCGGCCACCCTAATCTGGTGGTCCCAGCGCGCACGACCCACGTGGAGTTCCAGGTCTCCGGTAGCCTCTGGAACTGCCGATCTGCGGCCAACAAGGCAGAGTTCATCTCAGCCTATGCCTCCCTCCAGTCCCTCGACTTCTTGGCACTGACGGAAACATGGATCACCACAGATAACACTGCTACTCCTACTGCTCTCTCTTCGTCCGCCCACGTGTTCTCGCACACCCCGAGAGCTTCTGGTCAGCGGGGTGGTGGCACCGGGATCCTCATCTCTCCCAAGTGGTCATTCTCTCTTTCTCCCCTTACCCATCTGTCTATCGCCTCCTTTGAATTCCATGCTGTCACAGTTACCAGCCCTTTCAAGCTTAACATCCTTATCATTTATCGCCCTCCAGGTTCCCTCGGAGAGTTCATCAATGAGCTTGATGCCTTGATAAGCTCCTTTCCTGAGGACGGCTCACCTCTCACAGTTCTGGGCGACTTTAACCTCCCCACGTCTACCTTTGACTCATTCCTCTCTGCCTCCTTCTTTCCACTCCTCTCCTCTTTTGACCTCACCCTCTCACCTTCCCCCCCTACTCACAAGGCAGGCAATACGCTCGACCTCATCTTTACTAGATGCTGTTCTTCCACTAACCTCATTGCAACTCCCCTCCAAGTCTCCGACCACTACCTTGTATCCTTTTCCCTCTCGCTCTCATCCAACACTTCCCACACTGCCCCTACTCGGATGGTATCGCGCCGTCCCAACCTTCGCTCTCTCTCCCCCGCTACTCTCTCCTCTTCCATCCTATCATCTCTTCCCTCTGCTCAAACCTTCTCCAACCTATCTCCTGATTCTGCCTCCTCAACCCTCCTCTCCTCCCTTTCTGCATCCTTTGACTCTCTCTGTCCCCTATCCTCCAGGCCGGCTCGGTCCTCCCCTCACGCTCCGTGGCTCGACGACTCATTGCGAGCTCACAGAACAGGGCTCCGGGCAGCCGAGCGGAAATGGAGGAAAACTCGCCTCCCTGCGGACCTGGCATCCTTTCACTCCCTCCTCTCTACATTTTCCTCTTCTGTCTCTGCTGCTAAAGCCACTTTCTACCACTCTAAATTCCAAGCATCTGCCTCTAACCCTAGGAAGCTCTTTGCCACCTTCTCCTCCCTCCTGAATCCTCCTCCCCCTCCCCCACCATTTTAAAAAGAAGGTCGACGACATCCGATCCTCGTTTGCTAAGTCAAACGACACCGCTGGTTCTGCTCACACTGCCCTACCCTGTGCTCTGACCTCTTTCTCCCCTCTCTCTCCAGATGAAATCTCGCGTCTTGTGACGGCCGGCCGCCCAACAACCTGCCCGCTTGACCCTATCCCCTCCTCTCTTCTCCAGACCATTTCCGGAGACCTTCTCCCTTACCTCACCTCGCTCATCAACTCATCCCTGACCGCTGGCTACGTCCCTTCCGTCTTCAAGAGAGCGAGAGTTGCACCCCTTCTGAAAAAACCTACACTCGATCCCTCCGATGTCAACAACTACAGACCAGTATCCCTTCTTTCTTTTCTCTCCAAAACTCTTGAACGTGCCGTCCTTGGCCAGCTCTCCCGCTATCTCTCTCAGAATGAACTTCTTGATCCAAATCAGTCAAGTTTCAAGACTAGTCATTCAACTGAGACTGCTCTTCTCTGTATCACGGAGGCGCTCCGCACTGCTAAAGCTAACTCTCTCTCCTCTGCTCTCATCCTTCTAGACCTATCGGCTGCCTTCGATACTGTGAACCATCAGATCCTCCTCTCCACCCTCTCCGAGTTGGGCATCTCCGGCGCGGCCCACGCTTGGATTGCGTCCTACCTGACAGGTCGCTCCTACCAGGTGGCGTGGCGAGAATCTGTCTCCTCACCACGTGCTCTCACCACTGGTGTCCCCCAGGGCTCTGTTCTAGGCCCTCTCCTATTCTCGCTATACACCAAGTCACTTGGCTCTGTCATAACCTCACATGGTCTCTCCTATCATTGCTATGCAGACGACACACAACTAATCTTCTCCTTTCCCCCTTCTGATGACCAGGTGGCGAATCGCATCTCTGCATGTCTGGCAGACATATCAGTGTGGATGACGGATCACCACCTCAAGCTGAACCTCGGCAAGACGGAGCTGCTCTTCCTCCCGGGGAAGGACTGCCCGTTCCATGATCTCGCCATCACGGTTGACAACTCCATTGTGTCCTCCTCCCAGAGCGCTAAGAACCTTGGCGTGATCCTGGACAACACCCTGTCGTTCTCAACTAACATCAAGGCGGTGGCCCGTTCCTGTAGGTTCATGCTCTACAACATCCGCAGAGTACGACCCTGCCTCACACAGGAAGCGGCGCAGGTCCTAATCCAGGCACTTGTCATCTCCCGTCTGGATTACTGCAACTCGCTGTTGGCTGGGCTCCCTGCCTGTGCCATTAAACCCCTACAACTCATCCAGAACGCCGCAGCCCGTCTGGTGTTCAACCTTCCCAAGTTCTCTCACGTCACCCCGCTCCTCCGCTCTCTCCACTGGCTTCCAGTTGAAGCTCGCATCCGCTACAAGACCATGGTGCTTGCCTATGGAGCTGTGAGGGGAACGGCACCTCAGTACCTCCAGGCTCTGATCAGGCCCTACACCCAAACAAGGGCACTGCGTTAATCTGGTGGTCCCAGCGCGCACGACCCACGTGGAGTTCCAGGTCTCCGGTAGCCTCTGGAACTGCCGATCTGCGGCCAACAAGGCAGAGTTAATCTCAGCCTATGCCTCCCTCCAGTCCCTCGACTTCTTGGCACTGACGGAAACATGGATCACCACAGATAACACTGCTACTCCTACTGCTCTCTCTTCGTCCGCCCACGTGTTCTCGCACACCCCGAGAGCTTCTGGTCAGCGGGGTGGTGGCACCCGGATCCTCATCTCTCCCAAGTGGTCATTCTCTCTTTCTCCCCTTACCCATCTGTCTATCGCCTCCTTTGAATTCCATGCTGTCACAGTTACCAGCCCTTTCAAGCTTAACATCCTTATCATTTATCGCCCTCCAGGTTCCCTCGGAGAGTTCATCAATGAGCTTGATGCCTTGATAAGCTCCTTTCCTGAGGACGGCTCACCTCTCACAGTTCTGGGCGACTTTAACCTCCCCACGTCTACCTTTGACTCATTCCTCTCTGCCTCCTTCTTTCCACTCCTCTCCTCTTTTGACCTCACCCTCTCACCTTCCCCCCCTACTCACAAGGCAGGGAATACGCTCGACCTCATCTTTACTAGATGCTGTTCTTCCACTAACCTCATTGCAACTCCCCTCCAAGTCTCCGACCACTACCTTGTATCCTTTTCCCTCTCGCTCTCATCCAACACTTCCCACACTGCCCCTACTCGGATGGTATCGCGCCGTCCCAACCTTCGCTCTCTCTCCCCCGCTACTCTCTCCTCTTCCATCCTATCATCTCTTCCCTCTGCTCAAACCTTCTCCAACCTATCTCCTGATTCTGCCTCCTCAACCCTCCTCTCCTCCCTTTCTGCATCCTTTGACGCTCTCTGTCCCCTATCCTCCAGGCCGGCTCGGTCCTCCCCTCCCGCTCCGTGGCTCGACGACTCATTGCGAGCTCACAGAACAGGGCTCCGGGCAGCCGAGCGGAAATGGAGGAAAACTCGCCTCCCTGCGGACCTGGCATCCTTTCACTCCCTCCTCTCTACATTTTCCTCTTCTGTCTCTGCTGCTAAAGCCACTTTCTACCACTCTAAATTCCAAGCATCTGCCTCTAACCCTAGGAAGCTCTTTGCCACCTTCTCCTCCCTCCTGAATCCTCCTCCCCCTCCCCCCCCCTCCTCCCTCTCTGCAGATGACTTCGTCAACCATTTTGAAAAGAAGGTCGACGACATCCGATCCTCGTTTGCTAAGTCAAACGACACCGCTGGTTCTGCTCACACTGCCCTACCCTGTGCTCTGACCTCTTTCTCCCCTCTCTCTCCAGATGAAATCTCGCGTCTTGTGACGGCCGGCCGCCCAACAACCTGCCCGCTTGACCCTATCCCCTCCTCTCTTCTCCAGACCATTTCCGGAGACCTTCTCCCTTACCTCACCTCGCTCATCAACTCATCCCTGACCGCTGGCTACGTCCCTTCCGTCTTCAAGAGAGCGAGAGTTGCACCCCTTCTGAAAAAACCTACACTCGATCCCTCCGATGTCAACAACTACAGACCAGTATCCCTTCTTTCTTTTCTCTCCAAAACTCTTGAACGTGCCGTCCTTGGCCAGCTCTCCCGCTATCTCTCTCAGAATGAACTTCTTGATCCAAATCAGTCAGGTTTCAAGACTAGTCATTCAACTGAGACTGCTCTTCTCTGTATCACGGAGGCGCTCCGCACTGCTAAAGCTAACTCTCTCTCCTCTGCTCTCATCCTTCTAGACCTATCGGCTGCCTTCGATACTGTGAACCATCAGATCCTCCTCTCCACCCTCTCCGAGTTGGGCATCTCCGGCGCGGCCCACGCTTGGATTGCGTCCTACCTGACAGGTCGCTCCTACCAGGTGGCGTGGCGAGAATCTGTCTCCTCACCACGTGCTCTCACCACTGGTGTCCCCCAGGGCTCTGTTCTAGGCCCTCTCCTATTCTCGCTATACACCAAGTCACTTGGCTCTGTCATAACCTCACATGGTCTCTCCTATCATTGCTATGCAGACGACACACAACTAATCTTCTCCTTTCCCCCTTCTGATGACCAGGTGGCGAATCGCATCTCTGCATGTCTGGCAGACATATCAGTGTGGATGACGGATCACCACCTCAAGCTGAACCTCGGCAAGACGGAGCTGCTCTTCCTCCCGGGGAAGGACTGCCCGTTCCATGATCTCGCCATCACGGTTGACAACTCCATTGTGTCCTCCTCCCAGAGCGCTAAGAACCTTGGCGTGATCCTGGACAACACCCTGTCGTTCTCAACTAACATCAAGGCGGTGGCCCGTTCCTGTAGGTTCATGCTCTACAACATCCGCAGAGTACGACCCTGCCTCACACAGGAAGCGGCGCAGGTCCTAATCCAGGCACTTGTCATCTCCCGTCTGGATTACTGCAACTCGCTGTTGGCTGGGCTCCCTGCCTGTGCCATTAAACCCCTACAACTCATCCAGAACGCCGCAGCCCGTCTGGTGTTCAACCTTCCCAAGTTCTCTCACGTCACCCCGCTCCTCCGCTCTCTCCACTGGCTTCCAGTTGAAGCTCGCATCCGCTACAAGACCATGGTGCTTGCCTATGGAGCTGTGAGGGGAACGGCACCTCAGTACCTCCAGGCTCTGATCAGGCCCTACACCCAAACAAGGGCACTGCGTTCATCCACCTCTGGCCTGCTCGCCTCCCTACCACTGAGGAAGTACAGTTCCCGCTCAGCCCAGTCAAAACTGTTCGCTGCTCTGGCCCCCCAATGGTGGAACAAACTCCCTCACGACGCCAGGACAGCGGAGTCAATCACCACCTTCCGGAGACACCTGAAACCCCACCTCTTTAAGGAATACCTAGGATAGGATAAAGTAATCCTTCTCACCCCCCCCCCCCCCCCTTAAAAGATTTAGATGCACTATTGTAAAGTGGCTGTTCCACTGGATGTCATAAGGTGAATGCACCAATTTGTAAGTCGCTCTGGATAAGAGCGTCTGCTAAATGACTTAAATGTAAATGTAAATGTGAGTATGACCCTACCTCACATAGGAAGCGGCGCAGGTCCTAATCCAAGCAATTGTCATCTCCCTCCTGGACTACTGCAACTCACTGTTGGCTGGGCTCCCCGCTTGTGCCATCAAACCCCTGCAACTGATCCAGAACGCTGCAGCCCGCCTGGTGTTCAACCTTCCCAATTTCTCCCATGTCACGCCACTCCTCCACACACTCCATTAGCTTCCAGTCAACGTTTGCATCCACTACAAGACCATGATACTTGCCTACGAGGCAGCAAGAGGAACTGCCCCTCCCTACCTTCAGGCTTTGCTCAAAACCTACACCCAAACCTGAGCACTCTGCCACCTCTGGTCTCTTGGCCCTCCCTGCCCTACCGGAGGGCAGCTCCCGCTCAACCCAGTCCAAGCTCTTCTCTGTCCTGGTGGAACCAGCTTCCCTCTGGTGCTAGGAGAGCAGAGTCTCTGCCCATCTTCCAAAAACCTCTGAAACCCTACCTCTTCAAAGAGTATCTTAAATAATCCCACAGCTCCCCCCATTGCACCCCCTCCTCACCCCGACACCATTTAGAGACATCAGTATCAAGCCCGTCTGTCAGTCTGGACTTTATCACATCATCATGCAAGTCTCCATGTGCTGGCTCCATACATGTTTCTGTGAACACATATACATATAGTCACTGTTCTATTACCAATGGCAGTTAGGATAGGTAATATCTGACACACAAACAGGTCAGTTTGAACAGGTCAGATAAAACCTACCCAATTATCGTCTCCCCATCAAACAATGAGGCTGCCATCTGGCAAAAGCATCTACAGTCCTCTCCATCTGTAGAAATAGGCAGTGTTGAGGCAGAGTTCATCAGTGACACATGGAATGAAAAGGGTGTTGCAAAGAGTGGACATTTCTGATGTACTGTATTATTAGTAATCAGTCCCACATTGTGGATGTGTTGAGTGTCAGATCTCTCTCTGTTTAAATACATCAGTATCAAGCCTGTCTGTCAGTCAGGACTCCATCACAAGAAGTGCTGGCACCATAGATGCATCTATGAACACATACAGTCACTGTTCTATTTCCAACGACAGTTAGGATAGCATATGTTTGTTTGTTAGATATCACCTATGTTGAAGTTTAAACAGATCAGACTAAACCAACCTAATTCTAGTCACCCCATCGACAACCATTGGTGAGCAGGCAAGAGGTGAGGCTGGAGGTGAGGTCTTTGCCAGCACCCCATTGATAGGCATGGCAGCGTAGATCAGCTCCTGGCCCCTTTTCAAAGATACTGGTCGGTCACAAACAAACACACACACAGAGCACTGATTACATTATCAATGGTGGTTATGATTAGCATGGTGGAACCAACCTGATCGCTACATTCACCTTATATCATAATATATGAAGTTAAATAGAAAGGTTAATGCAGCGATCAGGCTGGTTCAACCAGGCTAGGATTATGAAGGTGAATTGGGACAAAACTTGAAACAGTTTTGACTTTTGACCAGGTCAAATGTCATCAACCTGATTCAAGTGTCATCCCTGTTCCATTTACAGGAATGCTCACAGCAAGGGCATGTCTGCATGATGCTGAGGGTCTCCTTGCTAGTCTTCTCTATGTTGCATGTTTGGCTGCAAACTGGACATCTCTCGAAGAACTGCAGCACGCAATCCTCATAAACAATTTACTTCCTCATCTTATGAGGTGGTATTGACTGGGAGGGCCTGTAACAGGGTGATACAATAGACAGTCAAGTGGTAAATTGCATTTTGTTATAAAGAAAGGATTAACATTTTTGATAATGCACTTCGCAACCAATAGTACTCTACTACTTGTATCTGCTTGGCTTGGTAATTAACCTACTAGTTTATCATATCAAGGTATTTTTTAATACAGCTTTTCTCATAACACACATGACCATTGCCGTCTGTGTCATGAAGCCGTCTGTGTCATCAGGGCAGTAACTTGGGTCAAGCTAATTCTAAGTCGTCACTAGTCACCACAAACAAAAAAAGTCATAAAGGCCGACTATTTCTTTAATTTCTTAAAATGTTATTTTAAACCTAACCCTAACCTGAATCACACTGCTAACCTTATGCCTAACCTTTACCTTAAATTTAGGTTTTAATACCTTTTTATGATAAAGCCAATTTTGACTGTGGCAACTAGTGGAAACATTCATTATATCCTTTACAGAAGTAGACTGACTGTAGCTCCAGATTGGATTAGATTCAGGCTGGTGACGCCGTTACGGTTTGTTGCACCTAGTTCACTGTTTTAGTCAGACTCAGACATGAGCTAGCTACCACCATATCTGCATCCATTATTTAGTTTTGACCTAGACAATACAGAATAGACTTGTATGAGTTACGAACTAACTTGCAAATGCGATATGTAGGCTAATGTTAGCTATCTAGCTAACGTTAGCTAGCCTGTCTCACTAGTATTATCAAATGATAACGTTACATAACCAGCAGTATCTAGACAATACACAATACACTTGTACGACCTAACTAAGTTGTAATGAGGTAGCTAAAATGTTAGCTAGCCTTCCTTGCTAGCTAACATTAGCTAGCCTGCCTCGCTTTATCAAAACATAGCTAACCAGCAATGACGTTAAGTTATACCAGAGAGGCCATTATATTCTAGTATCTCACCACCATTGGTCACTGCAAACCAAGCTAGTGTTACTGGTGCAGACTTGGGGACCGATGAACTCCAAGCACCTATTTCGACCATATACTAGCGTCCTTCGGCAGGGCATGCAAACCATAGAACTTTGGCTGTGGATCCTTTAAATGCATTGGGGACGATGAAGCCCCATTCAGTGAAGCGAAGTGAAGAGGGTGGAGGGGTGATTTGCACGTGGAGCTTGGCAAAAGGCATGATTTGTTGACAATTGTAATCCAAACCCTACTTACATTTACTCATTGTGAGGCACTGAGGTTCCAAACTCAGTTTTAGATGAGACTGACTTTATAACCCAAATTATCCTATTTACACTTTGTAGTAAATCTTGACACTAGAATAAATGTTTCTGACTCATCTTGATGCTACGTATGCTGTTTCGAAAGGGATTAGTTGCTTTTTATGGGCAGTCGCTCTTTAAGACGAATGCACTAACTGTAAGTTGCTCTAATGGATGACGATTGAGGCACCCCCCGCACCTCTCTGATTCAGATGGGTTGGGTTAAATGCGAAAGACACATTTCAGTTGAATGCATTCAATTGTACAATTGACTAGGTATCCCCCTTTCCCTTTCTAAATAGGAGCGTCTGCTAAATGATTAAAATGTAAATGTAAAATGTTCGCTTAGTGCTGGTGAACTCTTTCACCTTTACAGCAAAGTTAGACACTAGTCACCCTATAGTAACTGTATTACCTTTCGCCTACGGTAATGGTGCCGGTATTTCTTACAGTATGAACATTGCCACACACTACTGTGTCATAGCGTACTACTGTGGGATGAGTTGTTTTGAGGCATAAGCCACGATGCACGTTCCGGGGTCCACCACCTCTGCTCAGCTCAATGGACTTTCAAGCTGCGCCTTTCACGAACGTTTGCGTACACACACACACACGGACACACACACACACACACACAATCTTTCACAGTCACCATGCTTATTAATAGAATGTTTTAGCTCCACAACGCCGCAGAGAAGTGCAAGCGAGGCAGTTTTGATTCGGGGGACCATAAATGACGTTTCTCCTCTGGGGGTAAAGTTACGTAAAGTAGCGACTGAAAACTGCCCCTTCCTTCCTGGAAGGCCATGGTTTATGTGAGTGGCATGACTGAGTGTGAGAAGACCCCTCCATCTGCTAGATACACCCCCCTACACACACACACACACACTACACAAACACATACGCAAACGCATGCACAAACACACACCCACACATACCTGTTACATAGGGACCAGTGTGCTCCCCACCATGTTAGAGTGGCCTGGCCACTAAGGGCCAATATGGTGAGACACTGCATAATGACACAGCAGCTCATCATCTCACTGGTGGTTGATGATGGCCTGTCATTCAGTTTGTTGTGTGTGTGTGTGTGTGTGTGTGTGTGTGTGTGTGTGTGTGTGTGTGTGTGTGTGTGTGTGTGTGTGTGTGTGTGTGTGTGTGTGTGTGTGTGTGTGTGTGTGTGTGTGTGTGTGTTTGTGTGTGTCCGTGTGTGTCCGTGTGTGTGTGTGTGTGTGTGTGTGTGTGTGTGTGTGTGTGTGTGTGCGCGTGCGTACGTGCTTGCGTGTGTGTGATTAGTGCAATACGGTGATGCGGTGATGATGACAGTTATTGTTATTGCTCCCAGAAATGCAGCGATGACTACGTTGACCAGGGTCAATTTAAAAACGACGTTTTGTGACTCAACAATTTATTTTGCACTCCCACAGACATAGAGACTCATCTGAATCAATCCACCTACAGAGACATAGAGACGCACCTGAATCAATTCACCTACACAGACCTAAAGACTCACCTGAATCAACCCCCCACCCCCACAGACCTAGACTCACCTGAATCAATCCCCTTCCACAGACCTAGAGACAGACACCTGAATCAATCCACTTCCACAGACCTAGAGACAGACACCTGAATCAATCCACTTCCACAGACCTAGAGACAGACACCTGAATCAATCCACTTCCACAGACCTAGAGACAGACACCTGAATCAATCCACTTCCACAGACCTAGAGACAGACACCTGAATCAATCCCCCTCCACAGACCTAGAGACAGTGTCACGAATCCCGCTTCCTGAGTCTGTTTTTGCCTGTGTTCTGTCCTGGAGTGTTTTTCCGGTGTCCTGGAACAGGCGACGTCTGGTTGCCAGGCGACGTAGCTAGTTGGGAGATCTCTGATTACCCGCACCTGTATCCCATCAGCTATCTGCACACCTGGTCCTGATCATCAACCCTCCACTTCATAAGCTCTGACCTGACATCCATTCCCTGCCGGATCGTTAGCCATGAACAGTATGTTGTGCCAGAGTATCAGCCTCCAGTTTGATAGAGTTTGTGTTGTTGTTTTGTACGTCTTGCTTGCCTTGAACTTACCTCCGTTTTTTCTGTCTACAGTCATTCACCCGGAACACTCATCCCCTCCCTACCTGGTCGTCGGTGACTTCAGTTACTCCCTTGGATCTGCTTACTCAATTCCATCAACTCACCTCCGCTGCCCGCTCCGCTACTTGGATTTTTCTATCACTACATTTACACTTGTAAATAAATACTCACCTTCGTCTTACTCTCCTTGTCCTGGTCTGCTTCTGGGTTCTACTTTAGAGATTCGTGACAGACAGACACCTGAATCAATCCCCCTCCACAGACCTAGAGACAGACACCTGAATCAATCCACTTCCACAGACCTAGAGACAGACACCTGAATCAATCCCCCTCCACAGACCTAGAGACAGACACCTGAATCAATCCCCCTCCACAGACCTAGAGACAGACACCTGAATCAATCCCCTTCCACAGACCTAGAGACAGACACCTGAATCAATCCACTTCCACATACCTAGAGACAGACACCTGAATCAATCCACTTCCACATACCTAGAGACAGACACCTGAATCAATCCCCCTCCACAGACCTAGAGACAGACACCTGAATCAATCCCCTTCCACAGACCTGGAGACAGACACCTGAATCAATCCCCCTCCACAGACCTAGAGACAGACACCTGAATCAATCCACTTCCACATACCTAGAGACAGACACCTGAATCAATCCACTTCCACATACCTAGAGACAGACACCTGAATCAATCCCCCTCCACAGACCTAGAGACAGAAACCTGAATCAATCCCCTTCCACAGACCTAGAGACAGACACCTGAATCAATCCACTTCCACAGACCTAGAAACAGACACCTGAATCAATCCACCTCCACAGACCTAGAGACAGACACCTGAATCAATCCACCTCCCCAGACCTATAGACTCACCTGAATCAATCCACCTCCACAGACCTAGAGACAGACACCTGAATCAATCCCCCTCCACAGACCTAGAGACAGACACCTGAATCAATCCACTTCCACATACCTAGAGACAGACACCTGAATCAATCCACTTCCACAGACCTAGAGACAGACACCTGAATCAATCCACCTCCACAGACCTAGAGAAAGACACCTGAATCAATCCACCTCCACAGACCTATAGACTCACCTGAATCAATCCACCTCCACAGACCTAGAGACAGACACCTGAATCAATCCCCCTCCACAGACCTAGAGACAGACACCTGAATCAATCCACCTCCCCAGACCTAGAGACAGACACCTGAATCAATCCACCTCCCCAGACCTATAGACTCACCTGAATCAATCCACCTCCACAGACCTAGAGACAGACACCTGAATCAATCCACCTCCCCAGACCTATAGACTCACCTGAATCAATCCACCTCCCCAGACCTAGAAACAGACACCTGAATCACTCCACCTCCACAGACCTAGAGACAGACACCTGAATCAATCCACCTCCCCAGACCTATAGACTCACCTGAATCAATCCACCTCCACAGACCTAGAGACAGACACCTGAATCAATCCACCTCCACAGACCTAGAGAAAGACACCTGAATCAATCCACCTCCACAGACCTATAGACTCACCTGAATCAATCCACCTCCACAGACCTAGAGACAGACACCTGAATCAATCCACTTCCACAGACCTAGAGACAGACACCTGAATCAATCCCCCTCCACAGACCTAGAGACAGACACCTGAATCAATCCACTTCCACAGACCTAGAGACAGACACCTGAATCAATCCCCCTCCACAGACCTAGAGACAGAAACCTGAATCAATCCACTTCCACATACCTACAGTAGAGACTCCAATACAGCATGTCAGACAATGTTAGGAGACATTCACACAAAAACATTCCTTTCTTACAGACATGCACATGTGCATGCGCGCACACACACACGCACACACACACACACACACACACACACACACACACACACACACACACACACACACACACACACACACACACACACACACACACACACACACACACACACACACACACACACACACACACACACACACACACACACACACACACACACACACACACACACACACTTTCTTTTTTGATCTAATATCTCTGCCAGTGTCAGCATCTGAGTGAGTCTGAATAACTCTTAAGCTGCGGGGGCAGAGAGAGAGATAGAGACAGAGGGAGGGATAATACAGGAACACTGCTGCTGTTGAGACGTGACCCAGTCATTCAATCTTTTTGTTCTGTATCTGTATCCCAGTCGTTCGTTTTAAATGTTCCATAGCCGTTCTGACTGGCAATGTTCTTATCCCGTGCTTGCTAACTAGCCTAGCTAACTTACAGTCACGTCAAACAGTGCAGCCAGAATAACAACAGTATTAGCATTTGCATTTGCTGTTTTCTAGTGACATTTATTTGGACACATCTATAACAATGAGCTAATGAGGCGTGATTTCGCCTGACTGTCACGTTCCTGACCTGTTTTCTCTTGTTTTGTATGTCTTTATTGGTCAGGGCGTGAGTGTTGGGTGGGCAGTCTATGTTTTGTATTTCTATGTTGGGTTTTGTGTTCGGCCTGGTATGATTCTCAATTAGAGACAGGTGTGTATCGTTTGTCTCTGATTGAGAGTCATACTAAGGCAGCCAGGGTTTCACTGGTGTTTTGTGGGTGTTTGTTTCCTGTGTTAGCGTTTGGGCCACACAGGACTGTTGCAGGTTAGTCACGTTTGTTGTTTTGTTTATTTGTAGTGTTTGTTGGTTTGCTATTAAAAATCATGAATACCTCCTACTCCGCATCTTGGTCCGATCCATGCTCCTCCTCGTCTGAGGAGGAGAACGACATTGACAGCCGTTACACTGACATTGAAAATGTGCTCTCTCGCCAGGACACTGTTATTCAGAGGACATAACCAACAACACAGCTAACAATATCACTTCAAACTGAAGCTGGAAAGACTGCAAACTAGCTGCACTTTGATTCATTTGATCTTTTTTCAATTGTCATTTCTTTGTATATATCCATAAAAATGATGCCAGCTGATTCATGATTTTGACCGGCTGAAAAACGTTGCCTGTCTGTCTGTCTGTCTCGTTCCGACTCCCGACACGTTCATTACTATGGAACAGCTGGAGATCTCATTTGAATATTGAAACAATGTTGCAAATGTGGGAGAGACAGACAGCAAGGTTTATACAAATCTCTGCTGTCAGGAGGAATGGACCAAAATCTCTGCTGTCAGGAGGAATGGACCAAAATCTCTGCTGTCAGGAGGAATGGGCCAAAATCTCTGCTGTCAGGAGGAATGGGCCAAAATCTCTGCTGTCAGGAGGAATGGACCTAAATCTCTGCTGTCAGGAGGAATGGGCCAAAATCTCTGCTGTCAGGAGGAATGGGCCAAAATCTCTCTGTCAGGAGGAATTGGCCAAAATTCACCCAACTTATTGTGGGAAGCTGGTGGTAGGCTACCCAAAATGTTTGACCCAAGTTAAACAATGTAAAGGCAATGCTACAAAATACTAATTGAGTGTATGTAAACTTCTGACCCACTGGGAATGTGATGAAAGAAATTAAAGCTGAAATAAATCATTCTCTTTACTATTATTCTGACATTTCACATTCTTAAAATGAAGTGGTAATCCTAACTGACCTATATTTTTAGTAGGATTAAATGTCAGGAATTGTGAAAAACTGAGTTTAAATGTATTTGGCTAAGGTGTATGTAAAATGTGAGATAATGTCTAAATAATGTCTAAATGCTTTTTATAGTGGAGTTTATAAATTGCCTGGCTGGGCTGATTAGACAGTGGATTGCGCAGTCAGATGGAACAGAGTAAATAGGTATTTTAACGTCATAGATTTAGCTGGTGGTAACTTGTGGAATAGACACCGTCTGGAATGTGGTTTTAACCAATCAGCAATTGATTCAGGTGTCTGATTAGAACCACTCGTTGTATTATCGCACATCATTCTGAAACATCATTCGCACATCATTCTACTAACCACTACTGTTTATCACAATATTCACTATTTTCACTCACTGTCAACCAGCTAGTTCTGCTCTACACACATATTGTGCTCATTGTGAATAATATGACTCAAAATGCCCTTTAGTTTCACTGAATTAAACTTTCACACACATGGGAGAAACACAGTGAAACAAAGAGTAAGTACGAGACACGGCGAGAATGAGAGATTCAGAGACTAATACAGATACAGAAACAGAAACAGAGACAGAGACAAAAACAAAAACAAAGATAGAGATTGACAGACATAGACACAAACAGATAACGAGATAGACTGACAGAGACAGAGACAGACATACACAGAACTAGAGAGAGAATTAGACATACACAGAATTAGAGACAGAGACATAACAGAGACAGAAACATTGACAGAGACAAATACAAAGACAGAGACAGAGACAGAAACGGTGACATAGACAGTAACAGAGACAGAGACAGAAACAGAGACAAATACAAATACAGAGACATAGACAGAAAGAGAGACAGAGACATAGACATAGAGAGAGAGAGAGAGAGAGAGAGAGACATAGACATAGAGACAAAGACAGAGAGAGAGAGAGAGAGAGAGAGAGAGAGCCTTAGACATAGAGACAAAGACAGAGACAGAGACAGAGACAGAGACAGAGAGAGACAGAGACAGAGACAGAGAGAGAGAGAGAGAGAGAGAAGAGAAGAGAAGGAGAAGAGTGGAGAAGAGTCCCCTAAGCAAGCTGGTCCTAGGGCTCTGTTCACAAACACAAACACACCCCACAGAGCCCCAGGACAACAGCACAATTAGACCCAACCAAATCATGAGAAAACAAAAAGATAATTACTTGACACATTGGAAAGAATTAACAAAAAAACAGAGCAAACTAGAATGCTATTTGGCCCTAAACAGAGAGTATACAGTGGCAGAATACCTAACCACTGTGACTGACCCAAACTTAAGGAAAGCTTTGACTATGTACAGACTCAGTGAGCATAGCCTTGCTATTGAGAAAGGCCGCCGTAGGCAGACATGGCTCTCAAGAGAAGACAGGCTATGTGCTCACTGCCCACAAAATGAGGTGGAAACTGAGCTGCACTTCCTAACCTCCTGCCCAATGTATGACCATATTAGAGAGACATATTTCCCTCAGATTACACAGATCCACAAAGAATTCGAAAACAAATCCAATTTTGATAAACTCCCATATCTACTGGGTGAAATTCCACAGTGTGCCATCACAGCAGCAAGATTTGTGACCTGTTGCCACAAGAAAAGGGCAACCAGTGAAGAACAAACACCATTGTAAATACAACCCATATTTATGTTTATTTATTTTAACTTGTGTGCTTTAACCATTTGTACATTGTTACAACACTGCATATATATAATATGACATTTGTAATGTCTTTATTGTTTTGAAACTTCTGTATGTGTAATGTTTACTGTTCATTTTTATTGTTTATTTGACTTTTGTATATTATCTACCTCACTTGCTTTGGCAATGTTAACACATGTTTCCCATGCCAATAAAGCCCCTTGAATTGAATTGAATTGAATTGAATTGAGAGAGAGAGAGAGAGAGAGAGAGAGAGAGAGAGAGAGAGAGAGAGAGAGAGAGAGAGAGAGAGAGAGAGAGAGAGAGAGAGAGAGAGAGAGAGAGAGAGAGAGAGAGAGAGAGAGAGAGAGAGAGAGAGAGAGAGACAGAGACAGAGACAGAGACAGAGACAGCGAGAGAGAGAGACAGAGGCAGACATAGAGACCAAGACAGAGAGAGAGAGAGAGAGAGAGAGAGAGAGAGAGAGAGAGAGAGAGAGAGAGAGAGAGAGAGAGAGAGAGAGAGAGAGAGAGAGAGAGAGAGAGAGAGAGAGAGAGAGAGACAAACATAAGCCGGTGTAAGTTGTGTGTGTGTGACTGATATCTTCCACAGGAGAATATGAAGGTCGCTCTGCTCAATTCTCCAGGCAGAGTCAAACTGATACTGTCAGTCAGCCAGCCTCAACAGCCTGCACTCTCTCAATGACTCACCAACCCTCAGTTAGACACAGAACAAACACTGCCTACCTCGCCATATATCACCATCCTCGTCACAACACCTACTAAAAAGAGAAGACCTAACCAGGGGCCTTACGTATCAAGCGTCTCAGAGTAGGAGACCTGACTTAGGATCAGTTTTGCCTTCTAGATCATATGGATAGGGGCAACCTGATCCTAGATCAGCACTCCTACTCTGAGATGCTAGATACATACAGACTCAGATCTCCTAACAGTCCCTTAGATCACAACCCTACAGAGACGTAACCCTACAGAGACATCAGCCTACAGAGACATAACCCTACCGGATCACACTAACCATGACAGACAACGTCATGTTCACAAGGAATCCCAGATGATCACAGAAGACCACAGAGAAATATCTGACTTGTTGCTTGTTTATTGTACAGCAGACTAAGCTATGGCTTCCTTGGAGAAAGTGTAAAATAGATGCTTACTTAGTTTAATTTGAAGTGACAGACTTTACAAGTGGCCTTTACTGTCTGCCCCACAGGGGGGTTGGTGCAGGTGGTCTACAGCCAACAACTAAAAGGAGAAGGACACATTCTGCATACCGCGTTAAAAGCATGTATTTAAGACATATTGTGTCACGGAATACCTCTCTCTGTCTTTCTCTCTCTCACTTCTCTCTCACTCACAATATAAGGTTCTCCTACAGTAGACATGGTGAATAATGTAGTTTCTTTTCACCATTTAGTGAGCACAATCCTCTCGCCCTTCCAGCAACATGACAGCTAATTAGCACTGTTACAGACTCCTCTATTGAAACAAAGACAGCTACTGTACGGCTGTTCCCACCTCACAGAACTAGCAGACACAGACACAAACTGTGTGTGGCATGTCGATGTCTGTTACCATGGTAATGGTGATAGATTTTTTTTAAACACTTTTTTTGAAGAAAGATTAAAGAAGGTACTAGCACAACAATTATGTCAGCAGACTTATTGAGTCATCTGATGTATTGCTGAAGTAAGTCTAGTGAATGAGGAAGGCATGTGGCTGGTGTGTGTGTGTGTGTGTGTGTGTGTGTGTGTGTGTGTGTGTGTGTGTGTGTGTGTGTGTGTGTGTGTGTGTGTGTGTGTGTGTGTGTGTGTGTGTGTGTGTGTGTGTGTGTGTGTGTGTGTGTGTGTGTGTGTGTGTGTGTGTGTGTGTGTGTGTGTGTGTGTGTGTGTTTACCACAACAACAACTAATGAGCCACATCAGAGACTACGCTGCAGCACATTGAGACTTCACAGTTTCATACAGGAAGCCAACACTGATAGAGAGCAAATCATTTGCTCAAAGAGCAAATAAGCACACGCACGCATGCACGCATACACGCACAAACACACACACACAATAGTGTGGAGCATCAATAGTGGAGAATAAATTTTGTTTTTGATCATGTGGCAGTAAAAACATACAGTTTTCAAATTGTATGAATGTATTTTTCCATTATTAACACAAATACATGTTGACCTTTTTTCAGGAATGTGTTTTGGTTTGTGAGTGTGCAAGCCTAGCTTGAGCCTTATCGTTAGTTTCTGATGTGTAATACACAATCCCCTCCACTAGGTGGCGAGAAACACTAGCAAATACAGACAAAGCTGAGGAAATCTGTAAGGTTGTAGTGAACACACGAAAGATTCCTTTACTGTAATTCCACTTGCTGGACCTTAGGTGGCATGGTATTATAGCAGTGATCAAGTGTTTTGGGAAGTGTGGCATTGCCACTTCAGTCTCTGTGTATCATAACTGCAGATGGATTCTTCCCTAAATGCCATCCAGTGTTGACCTACCTGTCATCTCCCTTTATTACATTGGTGCATTATTGCTGTAACTCTCCCTATGACTCTTCTTAACAGTGTAATGTCTCTGGTTAATCATGGTGCAGCCATGTCTGGTATTGCCATCACACACACACACACACACACACACACACACACACACACACACACACACACACACACACACACACACACACACACACACACACACACACACACACACACACACACACACACACACACACACACACACACACACACACACACACACACACACACACACACACACACACACACACACACACACACACACACACACACACAAATCATGATGCAGCCATGTCAGATATGACTATCTCTGGGGATTTGTCAATTCCACCAGTTCAGATTTAGGCTGTTGTAAAGGAGATTATTACATTTGATTACAATAGACTCTCTCTCATTCACCCACTCTTTCCTGCAATTCGTTTTACCACTGTAATTTCCCCCCTCATTCCTGATTCTCTATCGCTTTATCTCTTCTTCCCCCATGCCATTATCCCTTCCCCTTACCCTCCCCCTCTCCTCTCTCTCACCCCCTCCTTCCCTTCCTGTCCTTGTCTTATCAGACAGATGTTATCCCTGCAGCAGGTGCTCTAGTCTGTTAGAGATGTGTGAGTGGACAGCTAGGAGAATACAACCCCCAGAACACCATAACATCCCAGTAAAGATGGGTCATCCCAGCACCACAACGTAACTGTGTCATAAAACATCATAGCCCTATTCCCTGTATTTTATTTTGACCTTTATTTAACTATGCAAGTTAGTTAATAAGAACACATTTTGATTTTCAACAACAGCCTAGGAACAGTGGGGTTAACTGCCTTGTTCAGGGGCAGAAAGACAGATTTTTACCTTGTCAGCTCAGGGATTTGATTTTGCAACCTTTCGGTTACTAGTCCAACACTCTAACCCCCCCGCTTTACACTGCTGCTACTCTCTGTTTATTATTTATGCATAGTCCCTTTAACTCTACCTACATGTACAGTGGGGTAAAAAAGTATTTAGTCAGCCACCAATTGTGCAAGTTCTCCCACTTAAAAAGATGAGAGAGGCCTGTAATACTTATTTTCCACCATAATTTGCAAATAAATTCATTAAAAATCCTACAATGTGATTTTCTGGATTTTTTTTCTCATTTTGTCTGTCATAGTTGAAGTGTACCTATGATGAAAATTACAGGCCTCTCTCATCTTTTTAAGTGGGAGAACTTGCACAATTGGTGGCTGACTAAATACTTTTTTGCCCCACTGTACATATTATCTCAATTACCTCGACTAACCATTGACTCTGTACCGGTACCCCCTGTATAAAGCCTCGCTATTGTTATTTTACTGCTGCTCTTTAATTATTTGTTACTTTTATTTTTGTACAACAAATTTTACATCTATTTTTTACCTAACACTTATTTTTCTTAAAACTGCAGTGTTGGTTAATGGCTTGTAAGTAAGCATTTCACTGTAAGGTTGTACCTGTTGTATTCGGAGTATGTGACAAATAACATTTGATTTGATCGCACCTCAGTGCACTACAGATTAAGAAGGAGTTTAACAGTTAGCTGATGAGTTGCCTCGTGTTTCCCAGCTGCATGTTTGATGCAACTGGCAACTGGCATGTTTGATGCAACTTAGCTCCTTACTGGAGAGAGGCCTTGTCAGAACCCCTCAGGTTCATCTGCTCATAAACCACCCCCAAGGGCCCATAGTTCATTTGCTGTGTGTGTTTGTTTGTGTGTGTGTGCGTGCGTGCGTGCGTGTGTGTGTGCGTGTGTTTGTGCATCTCTTTATTTCAATTGTCAAAGGTGCAGCAGGAGAAGTCAAGCTCACAATTACCCTACAATGGAGCCGGCCACTTACTGCAAGAAACTTGCTGGTAAAAAGACATACAGTTGAAGTCGGAGGTTTACATACACTTAGGTTGGAGTCATTAAAACTCGTTTTTCAACCACTCCACAAATGTCTTGTTAACAATCTATAGTTTTGACAAGTTGGGTAGGACATCTACTTTGTGCATGACACAAGTAATTCTTCCAACAATTGTTTACAAACAGATTATTTCACTTATAATTCACTGTATCACAATTCCAGTGGGTCAGAAGTTGACATACACTAAGTTGACTGTGCCTTTAAACAGCTTGGAAAATTCCAGAAAATGATGGCATGGCTTTAGAAGCTTCTGATAGGCTAATTGACATAATTTGAGTCAATTGGAGGTGTACCTGTGGATGTATTTCAAGGCCTACCTTCAAACTCACTGCCTCTTTGCTTGACATCATGAGAAAATCTAAAGAAATCAGCCAAGACCGCAGAAAATAAATTGGAGACCACCACAAGTCTGGTTCATCCTTGGGAGCAATTTCCAAACACCTGATGGTGCCACGTTCATCTGTACAAACAATAGTACGCAAGTATAAACACCATGGGACCACGCAGCCGTCATACCGCTCAGGAAGGAGACGCGTTCTGTCTCCTAGAGATGAACGTACCTTGGTGCGAAAAGTGCAAATCAATCCCAGAACAACAGCAAAGGACCTTGTGAAGATGCTGGAGGAAACAGGTACAAAAGTATCTATATCCACAGTAAAACGAGTCCTATATCGATTTAACATGAAGGGCCGCTCAGCAAGGAAGAAGCCACTACTCCAAAACCGCCATAAAAAAAGCCAGACTACGGTTTGCAACTGCACATGGGGACAAAGATCGTACTTTTTGGAGAAATGTCCTCTGGTCTGATGAAACAAAAATAGAACTGTTTGGCCATAATGAGCATTGTTATGTTTGGAGGAAAAAGGGGGAGGCTTGCAAGCCAAAGAGCACAATCGTGAAGCACGGGGGTGGCAGCATCATGTTGTGGGGGTGCTTTGTTGCAGGAGGGACTGGTGCACTTCACAAAATAGATGGCATAATGAGGAAGAAAAATGACGTGGATATATTGAAGCAACATCTCAAGACATCAGTCAGGAAGTTGAAGCTTGACGCAAATGGGTCTTCCAAATGGACAATGACCCCAAGCATACATCCAAAGTTGTGGCAAAATGGCTTAAGGACAACAAAGTCAAGGTATTGGAGTGGCCATCACAAAGCCCTGACCTCAATCCTATAGAAAATGTGTGGGCAGAATTGAAAAAGCATGTGCCAGCAAGGAGGCCTACAAACCTGACTCAGTTACATCAGCTCTGTCAGGAGGAATGGGACAAAATTCACACAACTTATTGTGGGAAGCGGGTGGAAGACTACCCGAAATGTTTGACCCAAGTTAAACAATGTAAAGGCAATGCTACCAAATACTAATTGAGTGTATGTAAACTTCTGACCCACTGGGAATGTGATGAAAGAAATGAAATCTGAAATAAATCATTCTCTTTACTATTATTCTGACATTTCACATTCTTAAAATAAAGTGGTAATCCTAACTGACCTATATTTTTAGTAGGATTAAATGTCAGGAATTGTGAAAAACTGAGTTTAAATGTATTTGGCTAAGGTGTATGTAAACTTCCGACTTCAACTGTACATATAAATATATGGATGAGCAATGATCGACCGGCAAATGCAAGATGCAATAAATGGTATAAAATATAGTGTATACATATGAGATGAGTAATGCAAGATATGTAAACATTATTAAAGTGGCATTATTAAAGTGACTAGTATCCATTTATTTAAGTGGCCAATGATTTCAAGTCTGTATGTTGTGCTAGTGATGGATGTATAACAGTCTGATGGCCTTGAGATATATATTATTTTCAGTCTCTCTGTCCCAGCTTTGATGCACCTGTACTGACCTTGCCTTCTGGATGGTAGCGGGGTGAACAGGCAGTGGCTCAGGTGGTTGTTGTCATTGATTATCTTTTTGGCCTTCCTGTGACATCTGGTGCTGTAGGTGTCCTTAAGGGCAGGTAGTTTTTCCCCGATGATGCGTTGTGCAGACCGCACCACCCTCTGGAGAGCCCTGTGGTTATTGGTGGTGCAGTTGCCGTACCAGTCGGTGATATAGCCCGATAGGATGCTTTCAATTGTGCATCTGTAAAAGTTTGTGAGGGTTTTAGGTGACAAGCCAAATTTCTTCAGCCTCCTGAGGTTGAAGAGGCGCTGTTGCACCTTCTTCACCACTTTGTCTGTGTGGGTGGACCATTTCAATTTGTCCGTGATGTGTACACCGAGGAACTTAAAACTTTCCACCTACTTCACTGCTGTCCTGTCGATGTGGGTGGGGGGTGTTCCCTCTGCTGTTTCCTGAAGTCCACAATCATCTCCTTTGTTTGTTGACGTTCAGTGAGAGGTTGTTTCCCTGACACCACACTCTGAGTGCCCTTACCTCCTCCCTATTGGCTGTCTCGTTGTTGTTGGTAATCAAGAATATATATACTTATATAAAGAATCAAAACTGAAATATTTATTCAAAATCAGAGTACTTAACTGGTTTAGGGGGGAGGTAGTGAACTTTCTGTAAGTGATACCATTTTCCATTTTAAAACATTGTTGCTTAATATACATTAGGATACAAGGTCATCAGCAAGCTGCAACGCGTCACTTTTCCCCCAAAAGGTACATGTATTATGTACAACTCTGGAGAAATGGGAGATGCAGAATGTGTGCGGTTAGAAGGTCAGGGCTTGTTACATGTTGATACACAGCCTGTCCTGTACTCTGTCATTCAGTGTCAGATAAGACAAAATAGTCCTCGCTGCAGTACCTTTCTTTCCCACCATGCACATGAATAGAAGAGTGAACCAAAGATGAGGATGATATTTAGCTAGTCTTAGGAGACAATTAACCCCCTAGAGTCGATTGACGCACCAGTGCCTCAATCTAAATTACGTAACAAAACAATCCCCATCAAAATCCGCCAATTCGTTTTTTTACATTGGATGCATCTCAATCAACCGCATCCGCCAGTGTCGCATCTGCGGTGAAAGGTGGCAGAGCTAGAGCGATGTATGCTCTACGACCCCCACAAGTATCACGGGACTCATCTGAAGGTAACCGGTAACGGTGAAAAAAACTAATGGAAGTATGAAAGTAGTTTGTTCCTACCCAAAAAAGGGGTTAAATATGTGTAAAAATATATATACAGTACCAATCAAAAGTTTGGACACACCTACTCCGTCAAGGGTTTTCTTTATTTTCACAGTTTTCTACATTGTAGAATAATAGTGAAGACATCAAAACTATGAAATAACACATATGAAATCCCGAAGTAACCAAAAAATCTAAATATATTTTATATTTGAGATTCTTCAAAGTAGCCACCCTTTGCCTTGATGACAGCTTTGCACTTTCTTGGCATTTTCTCAAACAGCTTCATGCGGAATGCTTTTCCAACAGTCTTGAAAGAGTTCCGACATATAATGAACACTTGTTGGCTGCTTTTCCTTCACTCTGCGGTCCAACTCCTCCCAAACCAATTGGATTGAGATTGGGTGATTGTAGAGGCCAGGTCATCTGATGCAGCACTCCATCACTCTCCTTGGTCAAATAGCCCTTACACAGCCTGGAGGTGTGTTGGGTCATTGTTCTGTTGAAAAACAAATGATAGTCCCACTAAGTGCAAACTAGATGGGATGGCGTATCGCTGTAGAATGCTGAGGTAGCCGTGCTGGTTAAGTGTGCCTTGAATTCTAAATAAATCACAGACAGTGTCACCAGCAAAGCACCCCCAAACCATCACACATCCTCCTCCATGCTCCATGGTGGGAACCACACATGCAGATATCATCTGTTCACCTACTCTGCGTCTCACAAAGACATGGCGGTTGAAACCCAAAATTTCAAATTCGGACTCATCAGACCAAATGACAGATTTCCACTGGTCTAATGTCCATTGCACATGTTTCTTGGCCAAAGCAAGTCTGTTCTTCTTATTGGTGTCCTTTAGTAGTGGTTTCTTTGCAGCAATTCGACCATGAAGGCCTGATTCATGCAGTCTCCTCTGCACAGTTGATGTTGAGATGTGTCTGTTACTTGAACTCTGTGAAGCATTTATTTGGGCTGCAATCTATTGAACTTATCCTCTGCAGCAGAGGTAACTCTAGGTCTTCCTTTACTGTGGCGGTCCTCATGAGAGTCAGTGTCATCATAGCGCTTCATGGTTTTTGCGACTGCACTTGAAAGTTCTTGAAATTTTCCGCATTGACTGAAATTCATGTCTTAAAGTAATGATGGAGTGTCGTTTCTCTTTGCTTATTTGAGCTGTTCTGCATTCCGGGTGACTACCTCTTGAAGCTGGTTGAGAGAATGCCAAGAGTGTGCAAAGCTGTCATCAAAGATGGGTGGCTACTTTGAAGAATCTCAAATGTAAAATATATTTTGATTTGTTTAACACTTTTTTGGTTACTACATGATTCTATATGTGTTATTTCATAATTGTGATGTCTTCAATATTATTTTACAATGTAGAAAATAGTAAAAATAAAGAAAGAAGAAAAACCCTAGAATGAGTAGGGGTGTCCAAACTTTTGACTGGTACTGTATACATTTAGAACAGACACTTCAAAACCTTGTTTCTAACTACTTATTTTTTGACTGTCCTTTTTGCCATTTATGAATGTAATATTACATGTGTTTCTATTGGCTTCAGGAGTAAAGGTCAAAATCAATATTTCATCAAATATTTTTCAATATATTTTTTATACCTAAAAATCAGATAGCTAAATTATCCAGAGTATGACCATCTTAAAACAATCCCATGTCAGCTTAGCACACCCACTCCCCCCAACGTCTTAGACTCTAAAGAATGAAAGTGTCTTCTTGATTATCTTTTTTTTTTTTTTTTTTGACATCCACTTAAATTTTCCTTCAAGTGTTGCTGAATATTTTCCTCATATTTACTATTTGTCAGATACAAAGCTTCTGTTCTTTTCACCCTCTCCCTTAGATAATTACAGATCTATATTTTTACACAGAGGAGGGGTTTTACTTATCCTGGTACGTTCCTCCACATTATGTAAGAAGCACTGCTCCACCTTATCCTATCACATGCTGTCCCCTCTGTGGGTGTCAACTTGGTACAGGCCGCACTGCCTTAACCCACACTCTCTCCCTCTGTTCCTAAGCTGCAGCTCGGCACCGCTCTGTACAACCCTACCAGGTCTGAGAGAGAGAGAGAGAGAGAGAGAGAGAGAGAGAGAGAGAGAGAGAGAGAGAGAGAGAGAGAGAGAGAGAGAGAGAGAGAGAGAGAGAGAGAGAGAGAGAGAGAGAGCACGCAAGAGAGAGAGAGAGAGAGAGAGAGAGCTGCTGAAAGAAAGAGTAGCAAAAGAGGACAGAGAGAGGGAACTACAAAGCAAAATCAGGTGAGAGAGTAAAAAACAGACAGGACAGACAAGAGGAGAACAGAGGGAGTGTTTTCCTGTGAGGTATATCTCAGATGTTCTTGTTTTTAAAGAATTCTCAACATCTCTAGAGACTAGATGACCAGGCTTTACACATCGCAGTGTTCTGTCCTGGAACTCTGACAGGAGTGGACTCACACACTCATACGCGCACTCCCTCTCTCGCACACATACCTGCATACACAGAGGGTAGACATTCTCCATCACTGTCTGCAACCCCCCCCCCCCCCCCCCCCTCGATTGGACCATGTCCACGTCCTCGTCTGGATCGACCAACCACAACAAGCGTCAGTCATGTGAGTAACTCACTTTATGTTGCCGATCTCTACCAGCTCTGAAAGTAATTGAAAGTGGTAGTAGTTAAACCTAATAGACTGGAGGGAGTTCATCACAATGGTGCATTTATATTCAATTATGTTAACATGTGTCTACCACTGTCCTGTAAATTCCCCAAACTTACAGTAAGCATAACATTTCTGGCCAATCAGTTAATAATTATGCTTTAATTGTGATCCTAATTATACTGTAAATCAAATTCATTTTTAGCATTTTAGGATATTAGGCTTCAGTAGGACAGTCATATTACACTGTAACTGTCTTAGGATAACTTTCTTAGGATGTCTAATTAATAGCTGTCTGTCCATCTTTCTATAATGTAGATTGGTTTAAACTGATACATACCGTACTAAAGAGATAGATACTGAGATTAGTCCGAAATTAAGATACATGTATATTTAGTATTCCACAATAGGTGTGATTGACACCACGGTCGGTGACAGAAAATGTATTTTTGATACAATCACCTGATGCTATATTCACCGCAGCTTCACCGAATCCAAACCTCACCTACCTGGTTTAAGTTAAAGGAGGTACAATTGATGATGACATTGTCAAAGTGTTTGACCAGTAAGGTCCTCTGTGATTGGATAAATGACAATAAGCAGGGATGTGGTTTGGTTCCTGTTGAACATGTGTGGTCCATCACAGGACCACCATGGTCAGAGTTACAATGAGGTCGTCACATGTGGTCCATGCTGCAGAGAGAGAAAGAGGAGGAAGGAGGGAGAAAAGTATTAAAAGATACACTACTTGGCTAAAAGTATGTGGACACCTGCTCGCCGAACATCTCATTAAAAAATAATGGACATTAATATGGAATTGGTTCCCCCTTTGCTGCTATAACAGCCTCCACTCCTCTGGGAAGGCTTTCCACTAGATGTTGGAACATTGCTGCAGGGACTTGCTTCCATTCAGCCACAACAGCATTAGTGAGGTCGAGCACTGATGTTGGGCAATTAGGCCTGGCTTGCAGTCGGCATTCCAATTCATCCCAAATGTGTTCGATGGGGTTGAGGTCAGGGCTCTGTCGAGGCCAGTCAAGTTCTTCCACACCGATCTCGACAAACCATTTCTGTATGGACCTCGCTTTGTGCACAGGGATATTGTCATGGTGAAACAGGAAAGGGCCTTCCCCAAACTGTTGCCACAAAGTTGGAAGCACAGAATCGTCTAGAATGTCATTATATGCTGTAGTGTTAAGATTTATCTTCACTGGAACTAAGGGGCCTAGACCGAACCATGAAAAACTGCCCCAGACCATTATTCCTCCTCCACCAAACTTTACAGTTGGCACTATGCATTCCGGCAGGTAGTGTTCTCCTGGCACCCACCAAACCCAGATTTGTCCGTCCGTCTGCCAGATGGAGTCCAATGGCGGCGAGCTTTACACCACTCCAGCCGGCGCCTGGCATTGCGCATGGGGATCTTAGGCTTGTGTGCGGATGCCCGACCATGGAAACCCCTTTCATAAAGCTCCTGACGAACAGTTATTGTGCTGACATTGCTTCCAGAGGCAGTTTGGAACTTGGTAATGAGTGTTGCAACCGAGGAAAGAATATTTTTATGCACTACAAGCTTCAGCACTCAGCGGTCCCTTTCTGTGAGCGTGTGTGGCCTGCAGCTGAGCCGTTGTTGCTCCTAGACATTTCCACTTCACAATAAGAGCACTTACAGTTGACCAGGGCAGCTCTAGCACGGCAGAAATTTGACGAACTGACTTGTTGGAAAGGTGGCATCCTATGACGGTGTCACATTGAAAGTCACTGAGCTCTTCAGTACGGGCCATTCTACTGCCAATGTTTGACTATAGAGATTGCATGGCTATGAGTTCAATTGTATACACCTGTCAGCAACGGGTGTGGCTGAAATAGCTGAATCCACTAATTTGAAGGGGATGTCCACATACTTTTGTCCATGTAGTGTAACCCTAGTGTAGATGATTGAATATCTTCTTGAAGGAGTTGGTGGTCTGACATCAGCAACAGTCAGTTGAATTAATCCTGTGGTAGATTGTAACAGTCTCTGGCAAGATGGCAAGATGTTCTCAGGTCTCTCACAGTATGGTGTATGGTCTAACAGGTGTATGTCTCTCCAAGTCAACACCATGTCCATACCTCCCTACCTAATATGAGTTGATCTAGCAGGATCTGATAGGTGTGAGTGATTTGTTGAAAACCTATCCATTGTTATTAGATCTACCAAATGTGGCAATGGGTAGAGGGACACAGGGTTCATATGGAACCAGACAGTACAGTCTGGGCACCTCACTTTAACCCTTCCACAGCCAGCCCACAGCTGAACTATACATCTTAAGATACTCAGACATATTGTCAACCAACCAAACAACATGACAAACAAAATAAGAGTCTTCAGTGAGTCTGTTATTGGCTGCCTTACTGTTATCCACAAGGGAGGTGTCTCAGTTTGGATGTATGTACAGTAGGCTACACACCACAAGAGACTGCTGATGGCTCATAACAATGTCTGGAATGCAGTGAACGGAATGGTATCAAACACATGTGTTTGATACCATTCCATTTATTCCTTTCCAACGATTACTATGAGCCTGTCTTCCCTAATTAACAGGACACCAGCCGCCTGAGCTACACACATAGTAAGGGGTTAACACTAACACCATTATTTCACTAAGCCAGAAAAGGACTGTCTTACAGACTTAGGCTAGACACGCTATAACATACCTTCTCCATCTAAGCTATAGGAAGAGGTGTCTGGCTTAGCTACCGGCTTAGCATGCTAACACTAATCTGTAGAAGGTGTCAAGTGTAGCCAAATTGGGTGAGCAAGCTAAATCCTCTAAAATAATACTGTTTTGATTGTGTCATGAAGACAGTAGATTAAGTGTGAGTGAATAATGGTGTAGTCATTCTCCAATAGGCCTAAGTGAAATAATTTGCAATAAGGTAATGTTAGTTAACAAAACCTAAGATGTTTTTTAAATGTGTTTGAGTGTTGGGCTGGGAATGGGAGTATGTGTGAGGTTATTTGGCACCAGACCGTTTCATCCCTGGAGGTTTAGCATCTCTATTCTGTGTCTGTGAAGGTTATGGAGACCGAGTTAGAGACCTGCTCTGATTGAACTAAATGTGCAGCCTTGGTAAGGGATGAAGGTCAAACATTTACCCCTCACAAGTGCTTTAATGGCTCTGGGAATACAGGCCTACAGGATTAGCCCATGGTCATAGAGTGGACCTCCCTCTTCTGACTAAGGGAGAAGAGAAATGGAGGAATCAGAGAGAAGGACAGAGAGATTAGCTAGAAGGAAGATGGATAACCGATCTCATCCAGTACTCTATTACCACTAAGCCTGAATGTATACTGACAGGTCTTCATAGCCCCATGATATATGTGTCTCACATAACGGCTTAGGGCGGGAGGATGGTGTATTTGCAGTGCCCTAATGGTGATGGTGGTTGGGGGAAGGGCAGAAGTAGCGCTGACCATTATCGCTCTACGCTACTGTATGAGTGTTGTGCTAATGATATGACTGTGTGAAGGAATAGTTAACAGGCTATTGTGGTGCTGCAGTGAGCAATCATGTATCCCCATTCAGACTGCTGTGGCTGAGGGGAGAGGGAGAGAGAGAGGGATTGGGTCTGTAAATAATGGCAGTAATAATGAGAGATGGGTCAGCTAGAAACTGTAAAGAGGTGGGGTAGACTATCACTGCACCCCCAAGGGGAGAGGATTGGGTGTGAGCCAGTCGTCAACTGTCAAAGTGATAGAGAATCTCTACTCTCTCTCTCTCTCTCTCTCTCTCAAACACACACACACACACACACACACACACACACACACACACACACACACACACACACACACACACACACACACACACACACACACACACACACACACACACACACACACCAGGTTTGCTACTGCTTGGTCCTCACAATATATGGTCAGGGAGACAAGCCCAGACCTGGGCACGGGAAGCCTACAGAGAGGAGAGGAGATAGGTCAGATCACGGATGGGTAACCATGGGGATGGGGGATAATCATGTGGTCCAGCTCCCCCAGTCAGTCTCCCCACTCCCCCGGCCCCTTTAACCACTACCTCCCCCCTCATCCCCCTCTCTTCTCTCTCTGCCTCCTCCCCCTCTCCTCTACATGCTGGGGAGAAATTCTTGGAGAGATTAATCTGCTACACAGGAAAATGGAGAGAAAAGGGAGAGGAAAATGGATGCATCTCTAAAGGAAACCTATTAGCTTTTTGACCCGCAGAGTTTGTGCAGCAAATCAAAGTCTTTCATTGTGTAGCTCGCCTCAGGGTTTTCGGTTGTATCCTATTCAGTTCTACTTGGTCCTATTCAGTTCTACTTGGTCCTATTCAGTTCTACTTGGTCCTATTCTGTTCTACTTGGTCCTATTCAGTTTCACTTTGTTCTTTATGTTAAATAGATTATCTTCTGTAATGAAATAATGATAAATACACTGAGTGTACAAAACATTGCGGATACCTGCTCTTTCCATGACATAGACTGACCAGGTGAATTCAGATGAAGGCTATGATTCCTTATTGATGTCACCTTTTAAATCCACTTCAATCAGTGTAGATGAAGAGGAAGAGAGAATTGAGAAATGGATTGTGCTGACATGCTGTGTGTGTGTGTGTGTGTTTGTGTGTGTATGCGTGCATGTGTGTGTTTGTGAGTGTTTTAGGTGACAAGCCAAATTTATTCAGCCTCCTGAGGTTGAAGAGGCGCTGGTTCGCCTTCTTTACCACGCTGTCTGTGTGGGTGGACCATTTCAGTTTGTCAGTGATGTGTACGCTGAGGAATTTAAAACTTTCCACCTTCTCCACTACTGTCCCGTTGATGTGGATAGGGGGCTGCTCCCTCTGCTGTTTCCTGAAGTCCATGATCATCTCCTTTGTTTTGTTGACGTTGAGTGAGAGGTTGTTTTTCTGACACCACACTCCGAGAGCCCTCACCTCCTCCCTGTAGGCCGTCTCATCGTTGTTGGTAATCAAGCCTACCACTGTAGTGTCGTCTGCAAACTTGATGATTGAGTTGGAAGAGTGCATGGCCACGCAGTCATGGGTGAACAGGGAGCACAGGAGAGGGCTGAGAATGCACCCTTGTGGGGCCCCAGTGTTGCGTATCAGCGGGATGTTGTTTCCTACCTTCACCACCTGGGGGTGGCCCGTCAGAAAGTCCAGGACCCAGTTGCACAGGGCGGGGTTGAGACCCAGGGTCTCGAGCTTAATGAGGGTTTGGAGGGTACTATGGTGTTAAATGCTGAGCTGTAGTCAATGAACAGCATTCTTAAATAGCTATTCCTCTTGTCCAGATGGGATAGGGCAGTGTGCAGTGTGATGGCGATTGCACCGTCAGTGGACCTATTGGGGCGGTAAGCAAATTGGAGTGGGTCTAGGGTATCAGGTAGGGTGGAGGTGATATGGTCCTTGACTAGTCTCTCAAAGCACTTCATGATGACAGAAGTGAGTGCACCGGGGCGATAGTCATTTAGTTCAGTTACTTTAACTTTCTTGGGAACAGGAACAATGGTGGCCATCTTGACGCATGTGGGGACAGCAGACTGGCATAGGGATTGATTGAATATGTCCATAAATACACTTATAGATACTGTGTGATGGGTACAGACTATATGGATTGACATGTATCATGTCTATGCAACAGCTACTGTAACTGAGTGTTTAACTGTGTGTTAGTTACAGAACACCGACTGACAGAACTCTGGCCTGGCTGCAGTATTCTGACCTCACCATCTGGTCTCTGCAGATTAAGAAAAACATGTAACCATGAAAATACACTCATTTAATAAGTACAGTTTGTGGGATAAAAGTAATAACATGACACAATCACCAAAGGAGAATGGGAACCTCCATTAAATGCATATTTGGTTTATGTGAGCACCCAAACTCAACAGTCAACAGAAGCACTTACCCAGTGGAAATGTTGAGTGCTCTGAAGAAAAGCCACTGGGACGTATGTGTTCTTTTGTCGCATTATTGTATAACCATGCATTGGCTTATTATTTTGGACAGTTGCATAAGACAGTGTGTCAGAGGTGCATGGCATATATCAGGACACAGATGCAGCAGGGGTCTCACAGTCACATTCAAGCCCAATTGATGGTAATAGCACTCACTGTTGTCCCTATTGGCCGGTTTTGAAGGCATTTCCCGACGTCCTCAGCAATTTCAACGTCAAAATACACTTTATGACACAGTCAAGAAGCATTATGGCCATCATAATCATATAAGCCAGATAGGTCTATCACATACAGTACATGCCCTTATGTCAGTCATCAGTCTAAAAGAGGGTGTCTTCTCCTGTTCCTGAAATCTGCTCCTGCATTCATTCCAGTCATCAGCAACAGAGCATTGGGGTAGGTGCATGTCTGACAACAATGTGTGAGCAAATACAATGATAATTAACTAAATGTTATACAACATAAACAGACTGTTGAAAAGTAGGCTATGGTGTAATGGAATGTTTTGCCTTGTGTGATAAGTTTTGTGGGTTTTTACACTATAATGTTGTTGTCACAACCAGCCATAAAATAACGCAATATACGTCACAACAGGCTTAAATATATGTGTCATGACAGTGTTATGATCATAATATAACAGGTTATGACCGTGTCATAAAGTGTTACCAAACTTACATACTTTACAGCAGTTTCCCAAATCCTTCTACATGGCTGATGAGTCTTGACATATACATAATCACTAATGGCAAGTTGAACAATGAACTCCCATACTCAGTGCCTGACTCACTCTCATTGCCCTTGACTGAACTGGCCCTGAACGTCAAGCCCAGTCTTTGAAGTTGCCCACTTAGAGATGAATGGAGAATGCATTTATTACACCACGCTCATTATACAATGATCACTCATTACATTTGATTCAGATGCCTCTGATTAGTGACTATCTATCTGTGGAACCTTGTCTGAGCCAGCCAACTTACAGAAATGATGAGGGTACGTTTAGAGGATATTCCAGTTAATTTAATATTTCTACATGTTGAAACATCATTAGTGGACTAAGACAGATGCAGAGAGTGGGAGAACAAAGTTTCTATTTGTGTGTGTGTGTGTGTGTGTGTGCGTGTGCAGTGTGCATGTACACACCCGTGTGTGTTTCTGCTTGCCTATATGTGTGGGACCTCTTTGACAGATCCGTGGGTTCGGTGGCTAAAGGCGCTGTAGTTTACATAAGCTGTACAGTCAAGTCATCATCAACCGTCTCTTAGTTGTCGTGGTATTCCTGTGTGACTGTCTTATTAGAGCGACCCCCTGTAACGATCGTCGTATCGAGGAGAAGGAGAAGACCAAGGTGCAGCGTGGTAAGTACTTATAATTACTTTTAATGAATACTAACAAAACAACAAAAACGATAAACGAACAGTTCTGCCAGGTGAACATACACTAAACAGAAAACAACCACCCACAACACACAATGGAAAATAGGCTACCTAAGTATAGCTCCCAATCAGAGACAACGATAGACAGCTGCCTCTGATTGGGAACCACACTAGGCCAAACACAGAAATAGACAACCTAGACATACAACATAGAATGCCCACCCACATCACACCCTGACCAAACAAAACATAGATACATACAAAGCAATCTATGGTCAGGGCGTGACACACCCCCCCCCCCCTCGGTTTGTGGGTGTCTCCAACAACCCAGGTTGCATGTCACGGGACACACATTACTCTCAGCCTGCCTCCTAAAGCAGAGAGACCTCACAGAAATGGTTAAATACAGCAAAAACTCTCAACCTCTTTTTTGATTAAATATACAGGCTGAATGCATCTTTTCTCCATGGTAATATCCCCTATATCAACAGTTGGTCTAACAAACTGGAGTCAGAAAAGTTCTCTGCCTCCAACGAATGAGCGAATTACAGGCTTCTAGAAGGAATGAGTGACAACTTACTAACGTCAGTATCAGGCTGAGTGTTGATTGATGACACTTGTGATTGACAGCGTGAAAACAGAGAATATAAGAACTCTGAAGAAGGATGGCCACTCAGATGGCAGAAGTTAGTGTTTAAATGTTTAGCTGAATCCACAGCCAAGTCCAACGTCAGGTCATTTGCATGCACACACACATGCAGTCATGCACACACACACAGTCACACACACAAGATCACACACATGCACACGCAGTCACACACATACACACACAAACACACAAGCAGTCATGCACACACACACAAAGTCACACACACACACAGGGGGTGACATGAGTCACAGTGTCAGCTCATTGAGCCCAGTGGGCGTGTGACTGGAGTGTGCTGAGGAGGACATAACCCAGTTATACAACCCCAGCTGGTTAGCCCAGGACAGGACAGGACTGACTGGAGGTGTGCCTGGGGACATGTGTCCTCTCTTTCTCCTGGGAATAGACTGCAATTAGTTACCCACATTTTGGATTTCAGAATGGCTCCAGAGAAATGGCATAAATTACATTCCTAATTTCATTTGCGAAAGGAATGCATAAATCAAATCAAAGTTGATTTGTCACGTGCGCCGAATACAACAGGTGTAGACCTTACAGTGAAATGCTTACTTACAGGCTCTAACCAAAAGTGCGGGGGAAAAAAGTATGTGTGTGTGTGTGTGTGTAGGTAAGTAAAGAAATAAAACAACAGTAAAAAGACATTTGAAAATAACAGTAGCAAGGCTATATACAGACACTGGTTAGTCAGGCTTATTGAGGTAGTATGTTCATGTAGGTATGGTTAAAGTGACTATGCATATATGACGAACAGAGAGTAGCAGTAGCGTAAAAAGAGGAGTTGGCGGGTGGTGGGACACAATGCAGACAGCCGGGTTAGCCAATGTGCGGGAGCACTGGTTGGTTGGGCCAATTGAGGTAGTATGTACATGAACGTATATTTAAAGTGACTATGCATATAAGATAAACAGAGAGTAGCAGCAGCGTAAAAGAGGGGTTGGGGGGGGGGGGGTAACTATTTGGTTACCTGTTCAGGAGTCTTATGGCTTGGGGGTAAAAACTGTTGAGAAGCATTTTTGTCCTAGACTTGGCTCTCCGGTACCGCTTGCCATGCGGTAGTAGAGAGAACAGTCTATGACTGGGGTGGCTGGGGTCTTTGACAATTTTTAGGGCCTTCCTCTGGCACCGCCTGGTGTAGAGGTCCTGGATGGCAGGCAGCTTTGCCCCAGTGATGTATTGGGCCGTACGCACTATCCTCTGAAGTGCCTTGGGGTCGGAGGCCGAGCAATTGCCGTACCAGGCAGTGATGCAACCGGTCAGGATGCTCTCGATGTTGCAGCTGTAGAACCTTTTGAGGATCTCAGGACCCATGCCAAATCTTTTTAGTTTCCTGAGGGGGAATAGACTTTGTCGTGCCCTCGTCACGACTGTCTTGGTGTGTTTGGACCATTCTAGTTTGTTGTTGATGTGGACACCAAGGAACTTGAAGCTTTCAACCTGCTCCACTACAGCTCCGTCGATGAGAATGGGGGCGTGCTCGGTGCTCCTTTTCCTGTAGTCCACAATCATCTCCTTAGTCTTGGTTACGTTGAGGGATAGGTTGTTATTCTGGCACCACCCGGCCAGGTCTCTGACCTCCTCCCTATAAGCTGTCTCGTCGTTGTCAGTGATCAGGCCTACCACTATTGTGTCGTCTGCAAACTTAATGATGGTGTTGGAGTCGTGCCTGGCCATGCAGTCGTGGGTGAACAGTGAGTACAGGAGGGGACTGAGCACGCACCCCTGGGGAGCTCAAGTGTTGAGGATCAGCGTGGCAGATGTGTTGCTACCTACCCTCACCACCTGGGGGCGGCCCGTCAGGAAGTCCAGGATCCAGTTGCAGAGGGAGGTGTTTAGTCCCAGGTTCCTTAGCTTAGTGATGAGCTTTGAGGCTACTATGGTGTTGAACGATGAGCTGTAGTCAATGATAATCCTGATAATCCGTCTGGCCCCACAGCCTTGTGTATGTTGACCTGTTTAAAGGTCTTACTCACGTCGGCTACGGAGAGCGTGATCACACAGTCGTTCGGAACAGCTGATGCTCTCATGCATGCCTCAGTGTTGCTTGCCTCAAAGCGAGCATAGAAGTGATTTAGCTCGTCTGGTAGGCTCGTGTCACTGGGCAGCTCGCGGCTGTGCTTCCCTTTGTAGTCTGTAATAGTTTGCAAGCCCTGCCACATCTGACGAGCGTCGGAGCCGGTGTAGTATGATTCAATCTTAGCCCTGTATTGACGCTTTGCCTGTTTGATGGTTCGTCGCAGGGCATAGCAGGATTTCTTGTAAGCTTCCGGGTTAGAGTCCCGCACCTTGAAAGCGGCAGCTCTACCCTTTAGCTCAGTGCGAATGTTGCCTGTAAATCCATGGCTTCTGGTTGGGGTATGTACGTACAGTCACTGTGGGGACGACGTCCTCAATGCACTTATTGATAAAGCCAGTGACTGATGTGGTGTATTCCTCAATGTCATCGGAAGAATCCCGGAACATGTTCCAGTCTGTGATCGCACATGTTTTATTACATGTTCAAAGAAATGCATTGTTATTGGTCTTCTCATCCTGAGTATATCCCACGTGTTTTAAATGGGTTTTATAGGGGTTTTCTCAAACTGATATCTATGCAATCCAATACATCCAGGTAGTCCCAAGCTGAAAATGTTGATGTTTTGGCCTGACAATGTAAACGTCAACCTATACAACACGTACCTGTTGAGGAGTTTTATTGACATTTGGGCTGTATGTGTTATGTTTTGATTGCTAGTGGAGACAGACAACTCTCAGATTGCGTTGGACAATGACTCAACCCAGCATCTGAAGCTGAGGGAGAGACAGCGCTTTTTTGAGGAGGTGTATCAGCACGATATGGACTTCCTCCTGTCCTCGGCTCACCTGCACATTGACAGCAGGAAACGTGAGAGATGCTCAATACATACACACACACACCTACACACCCACGCCCGCACACTCACAACCACACACACACACCCCCACACACAGTCTTGTACAGCTAACCTTGTGGGGACACACAATTCAATCCCATTCAAAATCCTATTTTCCATAACCCCTAACTCTAACCCAAACACCTAACCTGAACCCTAAACCTAACCCTAGCTCCTAACCCTAACCATAAAACTAACCCTAGTTCCTAACCCTAACCCTAAACCTAATTATAACCTTAACCCTAAACCCCTTAGAAATAGCATTTGACCTTGTGGGGACCAACAAAGTGTCCCATTTGGTCAAATGTTGGTTCTTTTACTATTCTTGTGGGGACTTCTGGTCCCCACAAGAATAGTTAAACACGTACACAAAGGATAAGCCTCTATTATGTAATCTATGGACTTATTAGAACACACATTACAGTCCAAACAAACAGCACATAATTGATTTAATGATAAGTAGTAAATATACAGCCAGTATCTGAGTGTGATGTGTTGTCCATACAGCTCCCATGGGCAGTATCTCCTCTATGGAGGTGAACGTGGACATGCTGGAGCAGATGGACCTCATGGACATCTCTGACCAGGAAGCACTGGATGTGTTCCTCAACTCTGGGGCCAACAACAGCCCACTGGCCTCCCCTTTACCAGGTAATTATGCCACCATCCTGGCCCCATAAATAACATACTTACCAGGTGTGCTTTTAGGGGAGGGGGCACATAACAATTGGTCACTTCGTTTCTTAAAATAAGGTTTGAATGTGGAGAGATTTTCTTTCTAGAGTGGAATGTACAATTAGCCATTCTAGAGTGGAAATCAAGTCATTATAAAAAGGAACAAAAGCAGTAGTGACTTTATACTTAGAATTTGAGGAGGATCAAGGACTTTGTTGGGGGAAAAAATACCATATTTTTCATCAAGCTGTTAGTAATTTCCCTGCGCTCGCTATAACATTGCAGCACCAATGTGCATTGTTTATGTCTGGCATCAATCAGCAAGCCCTAAGTTACGCCATCACGAGAGCTAGCTAGTAGCTAGCTAACAAGCTCATGTATGCACAGTAGCAGCACAATTAAAAACACAGTCCTACCTTTTTGAAATTAATAACTCCATTGTGAAACATGCTAGCTATAGTATGCTTAGCTAACTTGAAAGACTTGAAAATGTCTATGCATTCTTCTCTGAATTAAAAATCTCTCTCCCTATATTGATCTTCTGAATCACGCATGTGGGCTACAGCACGTGAGATTATTCAATCATTTGATTGGATGGGAAAGAAAAAAGTACTTTCTACTGCATGAGATCTGATTGGCTACCTGTTCATTCTCCCTGGGTTTGGACTGGAGTCAATGGAGCTAGAGGACAAACATTGCCCTCCTCCAGTATATGGGGTGCTGTTGAGACTACCTTGCAAAAACGTTTTTTTTGTGACATATGCATTCACATTTTAGTCACTTAGTAGAAGCTCTTTTACAGAGCGACTTACAGTTAGACATTTTAAGATATTTAGTATATCAAATAAGTATACATGTTTTCATGTTTCATGCTTCTTATAAAAATTGTTTTAAAAAATTCAGATAGAGGAGGATGGTTGTACTCTTCCAACAATGACCAGTCTCTTCTGAACTAGAATGTAGAGCTGTTGTGTACTTGAGTGCAAAGGCCTAGTAGTTCTAGTGGTGGAATCCAGTGGTGGTTCTAGTGGTTCCAGTGGTGGTTCTAGTGGTGGTTCTAGTGTTTATAGTGTGGTTCTAGTTGTGGTTCTAGTGGTGGTTCTAGTGGTGGTTCTAGTGGTTCTAGTGGTGGTTCTAGTGGTTCTAGTGGTGGTTCCAGTGGTGGTTCTAGTTGTTCTGGTGGTGGTTCTAGTGGTTCTAGTGGTTCTAGTGGTAGTTCTCGTGGTTCTAGTGGTAGTTCTCGTGGTTCTAGTGGTGGTTCTAGTGGTTCCAGTGGAGATTCTAGTGGTTGTTCTAGTGGAGATTCTAGTGGTTGTTCTAGTGGAGATTCTAGTGGTAGTTCTAGTGCTTCCAGTGGTGGTTCTAGTGGTGGTTCTAGTGGTTCTAGTGGTGCTTCTAGTGGTGATTCTAGTGATTCTAGTGGTGGTTCTAGTGGTGGTTCTAGTGGTTCTAGTGGTAGTTCTAGTGGTTCTAGTGGTGGTTCTAGTGGTTCTAGTTGTGGTTCTAGCGGTGGTTCTAGTGGTTCTAGTTGTTCTAGTGGTGATTCTAGTGGTGATTCTAGTGGTTGTTCTAGTGGTTCCAGTGGTGGTTCTAGTGGTAGTTCTGGTGGTTCTAGTGGTGGTTCTAGTGGTTCTAGTGGAAGTTCTAGTGGTTCTAGTGGTAGTTCTAGTGGTGGTTCTAGTGGTTCTAGTGGTGGTTCTGGTGGTAGTTCTAGTGGTTCTAGTGGTAGTTCTAGTGGTTCTAGTGGTAGTTCTAGTGGTTCTAGTGGTTCCAGTGGAGATTCTAGTAGTTGTTCTAGAGGAGATTCTAGTGGTTGTTCTAGTGGTTTTAGTGATGGTTCTGGTGGTAGTTCTAGTGGTTCTAGTGGTGGTTCTAGTGGTTCTAGTGGTGCTTCTAGTGGTTCTAGTGGTGCTTCTAGTGGTGATTCTAGTGGTGGTTCTAGTGGTGGTTCTAGTGGTTCTAGTGGTAGTTCTAGTGGTTCTAGTGGTGGCTCTAGTGGTTCTAGTTGTGGTTCTAGTGGTTCTAGTGGTGGTTCTAGTTGTTCTAGTGGTGGTTCTAGTGGTTCCAGTGGTGGTTCTAGTAGTTCTAGTGGTAGTTCTGGTGGTTCTAGTGGTAGTTCTAGTGGTAGTTCTAGTGGTGGTTCTAGTGGTTCTAGTGGTGGTTCTAGTGGTGGTTCTAGTGGAGATTCTAGTGGTTGTTCTAGTGGTTCTAGTGGTAGTTCTAGTGGTTCTAGTGGTAGTTCTAGTGGTGGTTCTAGTGGTTCTAGTGGTGGTTCTGGTGGTAGTTCTAGTGGTTCTAGTGGTAGTTCTAGTGGTTCTAGTGGTAGTTCTAGTGGTTCTAGTGGTTCCAGTGGAGATTCTAGTGGTTGTTTTAGAGGAGATTCTAGTGGTTGTTCTAGTGGTTTTAGTGGTAGTTCTAGTAGTTCTAGTGATGGTTCTGGTGGTAGTTCTAGTGGTTCTAGTGGTGGTTCTAGTGGTTCTAGTGGTAGTTCTAGTGGTTCTAGTGGTGCTTCTAGTGGTTCTAGTGGTGCTTCTAGTGGTGCTTCTAGTGGTGGTTCTAGTGGTGGTTCTAGTGGTTCTAGTGGTAGTTCTAGTGGTTCTAGTGGTGGCTCTAGTGGTTCTAGTGGTGGCTCTAGTGGTTCTAGTGGTGGTTCTAGTGGTTCTAGTGGTTCCAGTGGTGGTTCTAGTGGTTCTAGTGGTAGTTCTGGTGGTTCTAGTGGTAGTTCTAGTGGTTCTAGTGGTAGTTCTAGTGTGGTTCTAGTGGTTCTAGTGGTGGTTCTAGTGGTTCTAGTGGTGGTTCTGGTGGTAGTTCTAGTGGTTCTAGTGGTTCTAGTGGTAGTTCTAGTGGTTCTAGTGGTAGTTCTAGTGGTTGTTCTAGTAGTTCTAGTTGTAGTTCTTGTAGTTCTAGTGGTGGTTCTAATGGTTCTAGTGGTAGTTCTAGTGGTTCTAGTCGTGGTACTAGTGGTGGTTCTAGTAGTTCCGGGGGTTGTTCTAGTGGTTGTTCTAGTGGTTCTAGTGGTAGTTATAGTAGTTATAGTGGTGGTTCTAGTGGTTCTAGTGATGGTTCTAGTGGTGGTTCTAGTGATTGTTCTGGTGGTGGTTCTAGTGGTTGTAGTGGTAGTTCTAGTGCTTCCAGTGGTGGTTCTAGTTGTTGTAGTGGTGGTTCTATTGGGGGTTTTAGTGGTGGTCTAGTGGTTCTAGTCTAGTGGTTCTTTGGTAGAGTGTAGCTGTTCTAGACTGGAACCTTATTATCTCTCTGGTTTTCCTGCTCCTGTCATTGTGACCCTACAGGTTTATCAACTCACCCCTGTCCTCTTACAAAACTCTCTTTGCTGCTCTACCTTCACCCACAGAGACTTCACAATCTGATTGGTGCAGTATCACATTTAAGATGTAAAACTAAAGCTAGAAGTATGACACAAGAGATTGAAACTGCTTTTGTATTATGTGTGTGTGAAATGTCTGCACCACCCAGAAAAGGTTGTTGTGTTTCTCTTTCATGCAAACTGACGTATGGAAAATAGGGATTCTGTTTTCAGAAGCGGTTTTGTTTACCCTGGATTTACCCTGGCATCAGATCACTGTGGTGATAGAGAGGGATCAGGTGTATCGAGACTCTCAGGGAGGAAATCGGTGCAAACCTTTCGGTTTGTTTTATATATCAATAACTCAGTATGAAAGGAACAGCTTAATTTGTTAGACACCATTGACATACTGAAGACAAAGACCTCATTATTTCTCTATTAGAGCCAATATTACTTTCATTAATATTTTCTCCTAATTACCTCCACTTGGAGCTGTCCGTGTCGGGGTGCCCAGCTGCTGTATTCCCAGCAGAGGGAGCCAACGTTGCCTCACATACCTCCCCTCTATTACCATCCCCCGGGGTAGACCTCCTGGGATACCGCAATAGTTACTTGAAATGTTACTGATAGTCTGTAGAACATCTACAGATGGACTATCCAAATAAAGTGTTATCATGTTTTCATCAGTCTGTTATTGCATTTGATTTAACAATAGAGACGGTATCAACAGAACATAAGACTTCCATCTCAAATGTTATGGCAGTGCGACTGACGACATCCTGTTGTTTACACAACACTGAGAAAATGGTGAGGTACTGTGAAAGGATGGTAACTGTAAGTGACATTTCAAAATGATCCCAACAAAGACTGTCGGGGTTGATACAAATTCCTTTCAGTGGTAATTACAATCCTTTCTATGCCTTGAACCTCAGTGTCATGATGTTTGTTCCTTTTCCTATTATTTTCTACTCATGTCTTCTGCCTGCTCCTCACACCAGAGGTAGATGATGAAGAGGAAGAGGAGGAAGATGAGAGTAAAGTAGTTGTCTACAGGGAGCGTGTGCCAACTTGCGACATTCGCCGGGGGTCAAAATCTCGCATGTCATCCACCTCTTCCGGTTCCAGTGACACCAGCGGGGGAAGGACCGACACCCATGTGGTCCAATCAGATGACGAGGAGGTGCACGCAGACACCCTGTTGCTGACCTCCGTGCCTCGAACAAAAGATGAAGAGGCAGAGGAAGAAGATGAAGAGAAGTGAGGCCTGTCCGCTCCGTTGTCATAGAGACACAAGCCACTCAGCTGTTCTGACTGTTGTCAATGACAACAAGGAGAGGGTAAACAGACTAACTCGGAGATCCATACATATACAGTACCATCACTTCCTCTTTACATGTTACTGTGCGGACGCCCCTGGAATTCCTTGTGGGAAACCCCTAGCATGGACAACCCTTGTTATTCTTTGGTGTGTTGTTATGGGTCAACCCACTGGGCACAGACACCATTTAAACGTCAAATGTTTATTTACATTTGGTTGAAATGTCAACTAATGTGAATTCAACATGAAATAAACAAAAAATGTCAACATGTCATGTGATTTAGGTTCAAAGTTGGGTGAAAGAAAGACTAAATTCCCTTACGTTGAAGACTTTTTGCAAATCCAATCAGTTTTCCACATTTGATTCAATGTCATCAGATTGCATTTTTTAGTTGAAATGACGTGGAAACAACGTTGATGTAACCAGTTTTTGCCCAGTGGGAATTGATTCTCTGCGTAACTATGAAACGACTTATTGATGACTCCTCATTGTTTCTACTTAGCACTATTATAAGGAACACTCAGTTTTCACAGTTTTTTCTTCTGTTGCTTCAGAGCAATATACGTGTATTGTGTTCAACCATTATCAAGGTGACATTATTGTGCTCTGCATATTTATCATACACAGAATATCATTGATTGAGGAAGGAATGTCCAGATAGATGTCTGTCTCACATAAGAACCTGTGAACAACTACTTTAGTGAGACTACATTCTAGATCCAATCCTATCCATTCATTAATGCTGCTATATAAACACTGCATTCTAACATGACTCTTTGCTGCATCATTTGGAACAGTTAGTAGTGGAAGTCTCAAGCGGTTTGGTTTCATTTGTTCTCAGTCAAGGTATTTACCTCCCTTTATGTGACAGTTGACAGAGGATCCAACATGTAGTAACATAACAGAGTCAACTCACACACACACATGCACTAGTCTACATTAGCATACTGGATTTTCTTCTTTGGTTTCTGCCATTGCTATTCCCTCCAGCTCAGGACACCTTGATCACGGCCATTTAAAATCTTTAAGTCAGTTATCTACAGTAGCTACATACATTTTTTTACTTATAAGTTAATGACATGTACCCATTGATTCTTGAAGAACTTATAAATGCCTCATGAGCTTAGCTCAACTCTCGTACCCCATCAGAACCCAAAATGTAAGCTTGTTTTACTTTGTAAACAAAGTAAATGTAAACAATTTCTCCAGCCCCATACCTCAGCTTGCCCCTTTAAGAGGGTCAGAAAGATTTCAGATTGGTATTTAGAAGTACAATCATCCCTGTGTGGCATTCCCCTATGTCAGAATGAGTTAAGGCAATGTCTCACCAGGACAACACCTTGGTATTGGTAAAGACCTTGGTCTCATTCAGACAATATCAAACAGTTACAGGAAATTCACGACACTAGCTACTAGACTAGGGAGGCGTAACCTTACTCAGACTTTTATTTCTGCTTGGTTGGAGCAAAATCCTGCACCCACACCTGCCATGACAAGGTAAGATTTCCCACCGTTTTAATTCAGTACATACTGATGTTTTAACTGTAAAAGAAAGGTAGAGAGCAGGAGTGAGCCACACAGTCCCCAGCCTCATGTTGTCTGGTTATACTCATCTCATTTGAGTACCATGAAATGCATGCCACATTGTAAATGTACTGTATGTTCTGTACAGTTCTGATCATCTGCTATGAAGTGTATAATTTCCAGTGTTTTCCCTGGCACTTCAGATAAAATTGTATGCCTATCTATCCATGAAGCAAGTCTTGTGAGGACAAACAGGGCGTCTTTCCTCCCTGTAGCCTCCTATTGAGCTGAACGTTGAGGGTTGGATATGTAGACACTGTAGAAACTTGGCACACAAAGTGGTTTATGCCAGTTGTGTTAGAGTATATCAACAAGCTGGAATGGTTTCTGTGTATGTAGGTGGGGGGCGGGGGTGGGTGTGTGTGTGGGTGTGCGCATGCATGTATGTGTGTGTTCATTGCAAGAGAACAGTAGAGAGCAGCCTCATGTTGTCTGGTTGTACTCCTCTCATCAGAGTACCTTGAATGTGACTGTGTTTGTGAGTGTGCATGTGCTTTCTGGTTTTATAATGGTCCTCTTTTGACAGTGGAAAACATGGTTATGTGTATAATTTCCCTCTCTCTATGAGCTCCCAGTCAAGATAAAGAATAAAATGAATACAATTGCGAAACAAATAAATTACATTAGAAATAAATAAATAAATGTTGTTTTTTTGAGTGCCATACATGTTCGTGTGTGTGTGTTCATCAAGCTCTCTACTAGAAAAAATGTTGTGGGTCTCCTTCTGACACGGTGCTGTGAGCATATAATAACAATTTGAGACTTGAATTATTGTTCTATATACCTCTATGTTCATTTGTGATCACAAATCATTTTAATGACCTCCACGTCACAGTCTGGGAATCACACACAAAAAACAGAGCCAAGATGAGGACCAACCAGTTCTCAGTCTGATTTCCAACATCAGGAGTCTCTTCCTGGAGTTGAGGTTGGGTGGAAAATAGAAAAGTTAGTCACAGGCAAGTTGTTTTAAGCCCGGGGGCGCTAGTGGAAAGTTTGGAGCTGAAATGAGAACAGGATTTAAACTGAAGGTTAATCCAGGTACTTTTACCTAATGGAAATTATAGATAGCGTGACATCTGGGTGTGAATCTCGGGTAATTTAGAAGGGAGGAGTTTGTCATTAAGTACCTCTCAACAAATGACTCTTTGCCTCATTGACTACAAAGTATACTTGATACGTAGCATTTGGATTAATTCAGTGATTCCCACACTATCAATACACTAAGAAGAAGAACAGGTTTACTCAGTCCCTGTACTGTTCACAGTAGGCCTGAATAAAAACAAAAATATACCATTGAAGTCAAATCCATACCTTTTCACTTCTGGGAATAACCTCAGCTAAAACATCTCTAGCCTTCACTCTAGCCAACATCCCCAGGACACAAAGCATATCATTGTTTTACGTACTGTACAGAAAATACCCGTTGGCACATAACTCTATTCTGATACTTATAAAAAGCCATAAAAAGCCATGCAAACCTTAAATTAAGAAATAGTAAGGGTTGGGGAGTGAGGAGAAGGATCGGTTAGGTTACTTTAGAATTATGTTTACTGTGTGCACTGTAAACAAACTATTCTGATGAAACCTGGGCACTATTCAACTTAGTCACACTTTATTTGGATAGTCTGGATCTTCCATCTGTAGATGCACTACAGATTGTCATACTATCAACAAACTATCTGTTGATAAGCAGCTGCTTGCTAAAGTTATGGTTAGGGTTAGGTTTAGTATAAGGGTTAGAGTAAGGGTTAAGGTTAGGGTTATGATAAGAGTTAAGGTTAGCATAAGGGTTAAGGTTAGGGTTAGGGTTAGAGCTAGGGTTAGGATTAGCAGATAGTTAGTTGAAATGTTACTGATAGTCTGTAGATGATGTACAGATGGACTATCCAAGTAAAGTGTTACCTTCAACTTGATTGGATGCCCTGTACAGTTTTCATACGCTTGCATTTGGTCTGTAACATGATCTGAAACTAAGTTCAGGTCATTTAGTCAAGTTTATAATAGTTGTTAGATGTCATTGCCAGTCACATAGACCTCCCAATGCTCAGTGTTTGGTATTTAACCCATACATTTAAACCCTGTCAAATTATTTTTGACCTTACTGCTATTAGCCCAAACAAACAAACTCCCTACATGGAACAACACATAGTCCCCCAAAAATCTAAAGGAAGTTTGTTCTGAAGTGTATATCCTATATGTTAGAGATATAAGAAAGATCAGAACACATTTTTATTTTTTTGACATGCATTTAACCCCTTTTGTTCCCCACTAAACAGATGATATACAGTATATACTGTACTTACATAAATTTTTTCAACTGGCACCAGAGGGGGCCTTCAGACGAGTTTTGAGGCCTGTGGGCATCTTAGAGCAAAACAACTGCCATTTAAATTTGCACAAAAGGTTGTTATTAGTGTGATATTATTGTGTAGGCCAAACCGTTCGGACACTACAGACTATTTTGTGAGAAGACAGAATTTCTGGACGTGTCAGATATCTCTAGCTTAAACTGAAAGATTTTTATGTGGATTTGTGTATGATGCTAAATTTGACATCGACTATATGTGTTTTAAAATACTTTCACCTAGTGCTATATATCAGAGTGGCACTGACAAGATAATGTTGTGGTTGGCATGCAAGACAATGGCACAGTTTACCCTACAGTTCTAGATAGAATAGAGTAATGTTCTAAATCATGACCTGTAATTGGAATCTGGACTGGTCCCAGCTCTCAGAGTGCTGTCATTTCTTACAGGGCTCAGGGGTGGGTCCATGCCTGGGAGAAAGAACAGACATGGTAAGACATCACATTTCACAACTGGTTTAATGAGTCTCCTAGAGTATTTTTTCTGCACCCATACAGAGGTTTCCATGCTCCATCACAGACCCACAGGCCCTGTCAAGAAACAACCCTTCATATGAAATGGCTGCATTGATATATTTGGTATTTGGTATTTTATTAGGATCCCCATTAGCTGTTGCAAAAGCAGCAGCTACTCTTCCTGGGGTCCACACAAACATGAAACATGACATAATACAGAACATAAATAAACAAGAACAGCTCAAGGACAGAACTACATACATTTAAAAAAAGGGCTATCTAGGTCAGATAGGGGAGAGGCGTTGTGCCGTGAGGTGGCTCACTGTTCGTTGTTGGCATTTCCTGCCTAAGTTTGCCCACTTTGCCAATGAAGTAATCATTAATATAATTGGCAACATCAAACGGTTTTGTGATGAATAAGCCATCTGATTCAATGAAAGATGGCGTTGAATTTGTCTTTCTGCCCATAATTTCATTTAAAGTACTCCAAAGTTTTTCCCATCATTCTTTATATCATTGATCTTGGCTTCATAATACAGTTTCTTCTTCTTTTTTTGAGTTTAGTCACATCATTTCTCAATTTGCAGTAAGACAGCCAGTCAGATGTGCAGCCAGACTTATTAGCCACTCCTTTTTCCCCATCTCTTTCAACCATACAGTTATTCAATTCCTCATCAATCCATGGAGCCTTAACAGTTCTAACAGTCAGTTTCTTAATAGGTGCATGTTTGTCAATAATTGGAAGAAGCAATTTCATAAATTCATTAAGTGCAGCATCTGGATGCTCCTCATTCATTTCATCAGATAACAAATATTTTTAACATCATCCACATGAGTCACAGCAAAATCTTTTGTATGATCTCTTATATGCTATTTTAGGTCCAGCTCTTGGAACTTTGCCTTTCCTGGATGTAGCCACTATATTTTGATCACTGCATCCAATGGGTACGAATTAAGCTTCAGAACAAAGTTCTACAGTATTAGTAAAAATGTGATCGATACATGTGGATGATCTTGTTCCTGTAGTGTTTGTAAACACCCTGGTAGGTTGATTAATAATCTGAATCAGATTACAGGCACTGGTTACAGTAAGAAGCTTCCTCTTGAGCGGACAGCTTGATGAAAACCAGCCAATGTTCAGGGCTCCAAGAAAGTAGACTTCTCTGTTTACATCACATACACTATCAAGCATTTCACACATATTATTTAGATACTGACTGTTCGCACTTGGTGGCCTATAGCAACACCCCTAAAGAAAAGGCTTTAGATGTGCCAAGTGAACCTGCAACCACAACACTTCAGTAACACTTGACATAAGATCTTCTCTAAGCATTACAAGGATATGGCTCTGAATGTATACAGCAACACCTCCCCCATAAGTTTCTGTATCTTCTATATATGTTATATCCTTGTATTGCTACTGCTCTATCACCAAATTAATTATCTAAGTGAGTCTCAGAAATGGCTAATATATGAATGTTATCTGATTATAGCAAGTTATTGATTTAATGAACCTTATTTCTAAGGCTACATATATTAACATGTGCAATTTTCAGCCCTTTCCTGAGTAGAGTATCAGAGAAAGACATAATACTGAAAAGAGCAAACAAAGCAATCAATTGGTGTGTGTGTGTGTGTGTGTGTTTGAAGCTACGAACCCATAGGCTTGTCTCTCTCATCCTCTCCAGGCTTCTGGGAGGGAGGGTGGACAATGAGCCTGTCATAACGGATGTAAGCAATGTCCACACGCAGTCTGGCAGCTTTTTCATGGCTTGGATCAGTTCTTTCCTCTTCTGGCGCACAGCTTCAGGATAGTCCTCGTTGAGGAAGATATATGTTCCTCTCAAGTTTTTGGCTCTTTCCAAAACACCTACCTAGTCCTTGAACCTCGGGAACTTAACCACTATCAGCCTGGGCCTGTCACCTGGGCCGGTAGTGGGTTTTCAAGTCCTGTGGGTGCACTCCACCTCAATCTTCTTGTGGTCCGTCTTCAATTTCACGGAGATCATTTCCCTCACTTTGTCCTCAGACTCTGTCCAGGTCTCATGTGGAGATTCTGCAATTCTTTCCACGACCATTTTGTTCCGCCTTTGTTCCGCCCTCGAGTCTGATTTATCTGACATTGTTATCATGGATTCACACACAGAACTTCTATCTACTGTCAGTTACTTACAGATTGTTGTTATCTTGACGTTCTCCTGTTTCAACTCACCGAGCTGACCCTGGGAGAACTGTAAGCTGTTCTTCAGGTCCTGGACCTCTCTGGTCAGGATTGGACATTATTTTATTGGTTTAATCCACCAGTGTTTGGACAAAACACTTGAAGCTATTTTGTTGTTGTTGTAACAACTGCTTGTAGAACTCTTTTTGTTTGTTTAAAAGATCCTTTACGTGTGATAGAGACACAACACTGTCCTCAATAGTACTCTTGCCAGCTTTGGTCTTTGTCATGGTAGCTAGCAGCGTAACTAGCTAGGCTAGCTGCAACCCCAAGTAGCTTCTCAGACCCGTCCTTGGTCGGCGAATCGAGTCAAAGTCAAGACCAAGACCAGAGAGGAGAGGGGGGAGACCGAGTTAATTAAGACCAAGACCAGAGAGGAGAGGGGGGAGACCGAGTTAATTAAGACCGAGACCAGAGAGGAGAGGGGGGAGACCGAGTTAATTAAGACCGAGACCAGAGAGGAGAGGGGGGGAGACCGAGTTAATTAAGACCGAGACCAGAGAGGAGAGGGGGGGAGACCGAGTTAATTAAGACCGAGACCAGAGAGGAGAGGGGGGGGGGACTGAGTTAATTAAGACCGAGACCAGAGAGGAGAGGGGGGAGACCGAGTTAATTAAGACCGAGCCTAGAGAGGAGAGGGGGGGAGACCGAGTGGATTCTTTAGACATTCAGAATGGTGAAAACATGCATACTGAAGCCAAATAGAGCCAATGTCCAAATTATTGCTCACCCAAGCACAGATGGGAACAATGAGGGATTTATAAAATAACACAACATTTAATATACACTGCTCAAAAAAATAAAGGGAACACTAAAATAACACATCCTAGATCTGAATGAATGAAATATTCTTATTAAATACTTTTTTCTTTACATAGTTGAATGTGCTGACAACAAAATCACACAAAAATGATCAATGGAAATCAAATTTATCAACCCATGGAGGTCTGGATTTGGAGTCACACTCAAAATTAAAGTGGAAAACCACACTACAGGCTGATCCAACTTTGATGTAATGTCCTTAAAACAAGTCAAAATGAGGCTCAGCAGTGTGTGTGGCCTCCACGTGCCTGTATGACCTCCCTACAACGCCTGGGCATGCTCCTGATGAGGTGGCGGATGGTCTCCTGAGGGATCTCCTCCCAGACCTGGACTAAAGCATCCGCCAACTCCTGGACAGTCTGTGGTGCAACGTGGCATTGGTGGATGGAGCGAGACATGATGTCCCAGATGTGCTCAATTGGATTCAGGTCTGGGGAACGGGCGGGCCAGTCCACAGCATCAATGCCTTCCTCTTGCAGGAACTGCTGACACACTCCAGCCACATGAGGTCTAGCATTGTCTTGCATTAGGAGGAACCCAGGGCCAACCGCACCAGCATATGGTTTCACAAGGGGTCTGAGGATCTCATCTCGGTACCTAATGGCAGTCATGCTACCTCTGGCGAGCACATGGAGGGCTGTGCGGCCCCCCAAAGAAATGCCACCCCACACCATGACTGACCCACCACCAAACCGGTCATGCTGAAGGATGTTGCAGGCAGCAGAACGTTCTCCACGGCGTCTCCAGACTCTGTCACGTCTGTCACATGTGCTCAGTGTGAACCTGCTTTCATCTGTGAAGAGCACAGGGCGCCAGTGGCGAATTTGCCAATCTTGGTGTTCTCTGGCAAATGCCAAACGTCCTGCACGGTGTTGGGCTGTAAGCACAACCCCCACCTGTGGACGTCGGGCCCTCATACCACCCTCATGGAGTCTGTTTCTGACCGTTTGAGCAGACACATGCACATTTGTGGCCTGCTGGAGGTCATTTTGCAGGGCTCTGGCAGTGCTCCTCCTTGCACAAAGGCGGAGGTAGCGGTCCTGCTGCTGGGTTGTTGCCCTCCTACGGCCTCCTCCACGTCTCCTGATGTACTGGCCTGTCTCCTGGTAGCGCCTCCATGCTCTGGACACTACGCTGACAGACACAGCAAACCTTCTTGCCACAGCTCGCATTGATGTGCCATCCTGGATGAGCTGCACTACCTGAGCCACTTGTGTGGGTTGTAGACTCCGTCTCATGCTACCACTAGAGTGAAAGCACCGCCAGCATTCAAAAGTGACCAAAACATCAGCCAGGAAGCATAGGAACTGAGAAGTGGTCTGTGGTCACCACCTGCAGAACCACTCCTTTATTGGGGGTGTCTTGCTAATTGCCTATAATTTCCACCTGTTGTCTATTCCATTTGCACAACAGCATGTGAAATTTATTGTCAATCAGTGTTGCTTCCTAAGTGGACAGTTTGATTTCACAGAAGTGTGATTGACTTGGAGTTACATTGTGTTGTTTAAGTGTTCCCTTTATTTTTTTGAGCAGTGTATATATACGGGACACGACAAGACGAGGACAAAAGGACGTCTGACTGCTATGCCATCTTGGAATGACAATTACAGTTATATGTAGGAAGCATGAGCTGTAATGATTGCCTTAATTAAAAATTATTATAAAATGAGAATTCATTGTGGTGACTTCACTAATGAATATTTGTTTTTACATAGTATGGTTGGAGACTGAGTCAGTCAGCATGATAGTGTCAAAAGGGTCAACTCCATTTCATTTGGATATATGATAATAAGAACAAATAATGGCAACAGTAATGACTTACCTGGCTTATGAACTATAAAAAAATTCAAAACACCAGCGTTGCAATAAAATGATTTATTGTTGTGGCTGTAGTTGCTGAAAGAAAGAACACTGTAAATCTAACATATTTAACACCTAGTAATACTACTACCATTACTACTGTAGTCGCCACCACTACAGCAAATTGGCCAAACGTCATCCCACTGCAAAGAAAAAAACATAGAAATGAATCAATGTATAAACTGAGATACAATGGTGAAGGTGCATAAAGATGCCAGAATCCCGAAATGTCATTGTTTTAAAACTATCCACACTGAGTTTTTAAACTACGGCGAGCGATATGGTTCAATATACCAATCAATCAGCACAATCTATTATTTAGTTTTTTCAAATTGCCTGTGTCTTGAAGCTAAAATTGGCATCATGTATACCCTGCTAATGACCATACAAAAAACAGTAACGGAGAGCAATGTACAATACGGAGAACTTAGCAAAAAACTCCACCAAAATAATGTGTATGTCTGTGTAAATTGTGTCTAAGACAATTTTCATATATTTCACTCACTATATGTTGAGTCATGGGTCACTGGTCACAGGTCGAAGTACACGTGTGACCAGGAATTAGGTATGCACAGGTATGGAGGGCATACAGTTCTACCACGATCACCGTGCACACGTTAAGACTATGAAACTATGATATTGCTATGCTTTTCTTAACAATTCCACCTGTGCTAGAGTGGATATCAGGAAGGTCAGCCACTACACTGGTTACTAATTTCATCAACACATGGCATGATTTAAGACATATTTCAACTTTGTAGCTATTATCAATAACCTTTTTCCTCTTCCATCTACAATTCCATTCTTGCATTTCACAGGGAACTTTAACTGCAAAGGTAACTCCAACTTGTATGCAAGTTTGGTACCAAGAACTAAGCCTGTATTAGTGCATTGTTTATGTTTGTTTGAAAGCAATGTACAGCTTTAAATGTGTTTAAAACTATTATCGACTGCCCATCCGTGCATCCACAGCTCTGTCTATGATTTTGAGTGTGCTTACATTTCTCCAACCTTATACCTCAGTTTACCATAAATCAATACTGAAAACTGTGGCTTTACATGTGTGCCTCCTCTGGGTTAATCAGACATTTTAATTGGGTATTGCTCTGGTTAAGTCTGCACGCTCAATGTACCTCATTTCAATCTACCGAAAACAGAATGTTTCCCCCCCAATTAAGCCAAGTAAAATAAGGTAATCTTACTTTCTACCACAATTTCGACAATGCCCTGCATTTTTTAAGGCTAACTTTGGAGGACTATACCAAGGTTGCTCTTGGGGTCATCGTTTCACACCTCCACTGTCCTGGCATTCTGCTTTTTTAGTAGCAACACTGGCCTAAAGCCCAGGAATTGTATCTTCTCAAGCTGTAATAAAAGCATTTCATGAATATTGTACAGCGTTATACAGCGCGTGGTGTTAGGTTGTATAGTGTTAGATGTGAATTTGCTCTTAAACATGGCATCATAGGAGTCTACAATGTCTCAGGGTAAGGGGTGAACTGCACCAATGTGTCAATCATATACCATGTCACCGGACATAAGCCTACTTCAAGACGATCTGCTCACATTTCTGCTTGCCTGGTGAAAATGGCTGTGAACCATCTTTCAGGTACAGTAGTGACTGTCTTGGACCATACAGAACAATTGTACTGTTAATGTTCTATTTGATTCATATTTTTGTACAGCCTGATAATATAGATTGGATACATTTGCAATGCTTAGTCATCTGTACATAGAAATGAATAGGGATAGGCATAAGAAAACAAATCAAAAGACAATCCTTTGTTTACACAGAACATATCAAACTGAAAAGTTGGCAACAAGGTTGGAACACTAGACTGTGTCAACTGCCTCCCTAAAATATCAAAAGTGTTTCTAGCCATTTCTAGCCACCATCACATCCTGAAAGATATAGCTAATTAGCTAGGAGAAGCTATCCTAACTCTGGTATTAAAAGCAAACTAGGCAATTAAAAAGAAGGATTGAGTTGCCTCTAGACTGTCATGACTTCCGCCGAAGTCGGTTCCTCTCCTTGTTCGGGCGGCGTTCGGCAGTCGACGTCACCGGTCTTCTAGCCATCGACGAGCCACCTTTCATTTTCCATTTGTTTTGTCTTGTTTTCCCACACACCTGGTTTACATTCCCTCATTACCTGTCGTGTATTTAACCCTCTGTTCCCCCCATGTCTGTGTGTGAAATTGTTTGTTGTAAAGTGTTTGTGCTCCCTGACTGGTCTTCGACCACCCGCCCGAGGGGTAGGGCGGCGGGTGAATGTCTCTTCCATCTGCGGCAGGGGACGAGGAGCGAAGCAGGAGTTCGCAATGGACTTTCGGACCCTGGCCGCCGGCGCTGGGTGGAACGACAGGGCCCTGATCGACCACTATCGCTGCAGTTTGCGCGGGGACGTCCGTCGGGGGTTGGCCTGCAGGGACACCACCCTCACCTTCGACCAGCTGGTGGACCTGTCCATTCGGCTGGATAACCTGCTGGCTACCCGCGGATGTCCAGAGCGGGGTGTGTCGGTTCCATCCCCCAGCACCACCGCACCGATGCCCATGGAGCTGGGAGGTGCTGCGCTCAGGGAGACCGGAGGAGGTTCCGTCTCGTGCACCATCTGTGGCCGCAGAGGTCACACTGCCGGTCCATGCCGGGTTGGTTCCTCTGGGGATCAAGGCAGCAGGCAGGGCACTCTGGCGTCACCCCAGGTGAGCCGGCACCATTCTCACCCAGAGCCATCTGTTGCACACATGTTTTTGTATGTTACTTTTCCTGAGTTTTCCCCGCATTCCCAGCATAAGGCGCTCGTAGATTCAGGCGCAGCTGGGATTTTATTGACCGTTCATTTGCCCATAGTTTAGGAATTCCCATTGTCCCTGTGGATATGCCCTTCCCTATGCACGCCCTAGATAGTCGACCATTAGGGTCAGGGCTGATTAGGGAGGCCACCGCTCCACTAAGCATGGTTACGCAGAAGGGTCACAAGGAGAGAATCAGTCTCTTCCTTATTGATTCCCCTGCGTTTCCCGTGGTGCTGGGCCTACCCTGGTCATGATCCCACTATTTCGTGGCAACAGAAGGCTCTCAAGGGGTGGTCACAAGAGTGCTCAGGGAGGTGTGTAGGGGTTTCCATCGGTGCGACTATGGTGGAAAGTCCAGACCAGGTCTCCACGTGCGCATCCCCTTAGAATATGCCGATTTGGCTCTCGCCTTCTGTAAGAAGAAGGTGACTCAATTACCACCCCATCGACGGGGGGATTGTGCGATAAATCTCCTGGTAGACGCAGCACTTCCCAGGAGTCACATGTATCCTCTGTCACAGGAGGAGACGGCGGCTATGGAAACATATGTCTCTGAATCCCTGGGAAAGGGATACATTCGGCCCTCCACTTTACCTGCCTCCTCGAGTTTCTTTTTGGTGAAGAAGAAGGATGGAGGTCTGCGCCCGTGTATTGACTATCGAGGTATCAATCAGATCACTGGGAGGTACAGCTACCCGCTGCCTGTCATCGTCAGTGCGATCGAGTCAATGCACGGGGCGCGCTTCTTCACAAAATTGGATCTCAGGAGCGCTTACAACCTGGTGCGTATCCAGGAGGAGGACGAGTGAAAGACGGCATTTAGTACCACCTCAGGGCACTATGAGTACCTCGTCATGCCGTACGGGTTGATGAATGCTCCATCAGTCTTCCAGGCCTTTGTTGATGATATTTTCCGGGACCTGCACGGGCAGAGTGCAGTGGTGTATATCGACAACATTCTGATATACTCTGCTACACGCGCCGAGCATGTGTCCCTGGTGCACAGGGTGCTTGGTCGACTGTTGGTGCATGACCTGTACGTCAAGGCTGAGAAATGTCTGTTCTTCCAACAGTCCGTCTCCTTCCTAGGGTACCGCATTGCCACGTCAGGGGTGGAGATGGAGAGTGACCGCATTTCAGTCGTGCGTAATTGGCCGACTCCCACCACGGTAAAGGTGGTGCAGCGGTTACTAGGGTTTGCCAACTACTACCGGAGGTTTATCCGGGGTTTTGGTCAGGTAGCAGCTTCCATTACCTCACTGCTGAAGGGGGGACCGGTGCGGCTGCAGTGGTCGGCTGAGGTGGACAGGGCTTTTGGTCACCTGAAGGCTCTGATTACCTCGGCTCCCGTGTTGGCTCATCCGGATCCCTCTTTGGCGTTCATAGTGGAGGTGGACGCGTCCGAGGCTGGGATAGGAGCCATGCTTTCTCAGCACTCGGGCACGCCACCAAAGCTCCGCCCCTGTGCTTTCTTTTCGAAGATGCTCAGCCCGGCGGAGCGAAACTATGATGTGGGGGAACGGGAGCTGTTGGCTGTTTTCAAGGGTCTGAAGGCGTGGAGACATTGGCTTGAGGGGGCTAAACACCCTTTTCTCATCTGGACTGACCACCACAATCTGGAGTACATCCGGGCGGCGAGGAGACTGAACCCTCGCCAGGCAAGGTGGGCCATGTTCTTTACCCGTTTTGTTTTCACCCTGTCCTACTGACCAGGTTCCCAGAATGCTAAGGCAGACGCACTGTCCCGGATATATGACACAGAGGAGCGGTCCATGGATCACACTCCCATACCTCCGGCCTCTTGCCTGGTGGCACCGGTGGTGTGGGAGCTGGACGCGGACATCGAGCGGGCGTTGCGCACAGAGTCCACTCCCCCCCAGTGTCTAGCTGGGTGCCTGTATGTTCCGTCTGCTGTCCGCGACCGTTTGATCTATTGGGCCCACACGTCACCCTCCTCTGGTCACCCTGGCATCGGTCGGACGGTACGTTGCCTTAGTGGGAAGTATTGGTGGTCCACCTTGGCTAAGGACGTGAGGGTTTATGTTTCCTCCTGCTCGGTGTGCGCCCAGTGCACTTCTTCCAGGCACAACCCAGAGGGAAGTTACAACCCCTACCCGTTCCACAACGGCAGTGGTCGCACCTGTCGGTGGACTTCCTGACGGATCTTCCTCCCTCACAGGGCAACACCACGATCCTGGTCGTTGTGGATCCTGGCACTACGGGTTACCTGAGGACATAGTCTCTGATCGGGGTCCCCAGTTCACGTCCAGGGTTTGGAGAGCGTTCATGGAACGTCTGGGGGTCTCGGTCAGCCTTACCTCAGGTTTTCACCCCGAGAGTAACGGACAGGTGGAGAAAGTAAATCAGGATGTGGGTAGGTTTCTGCGGTCATATTGCCAGGACCGGCCGGGGGAGTGGGCGTCGTTTATCCCCTGGGCAGAGATGGCCCAAAACTCACTCCGCCACTCCTCCACTAACCTCTCCCCCTTCCAGTGCGTACTGGAGTATCAGCCGGTTCTGGCACCTTGGCTTCAGAGCCAGATCGAAGCTCCTGCAGTGGACGAATGGCTTAAGCGCTCGGATTAGATCTGGGATGCCGCCCACGTGCACCCTGACTATAATGTTGTTGTTTTTAATTGTCATCAATATACAAACAATACCCCATAACGACTAAGCAACATTTTCAACATTTTTCTAAATGTATAAAATAGACAACTGAAATATCACATTTACACTATTCAGACCCTCAGTACTTTGTTGAAGCACCTTTGGCAGCAATTACAGCCCCGAGTCTTCTTGGGTATGACACTACAAGTATGGCACACCTGTACTTGGGGAGTTTCTCCCATTCTTCTCTGCAGATCCTCTCTAGCTCTGTCAGGTTGGATGGGGCGCGTCACTGCACAGCTATTTTCAGGTCTCTCCAGAGATGTTTCGATCGGTTTCAAGACGGGGCTCTGGTTGGGCCACTCAAGGACATTCAGAGACTTGTCGCAAAGCCTCTCCTGCGTTGTCTTGGCTGTGTGCTTAGGGTCGTTGCCCTGTTGGATGGTGAACCTTTGCCCCAGTCTGATGTCCAGAGCGCTCTGGAGCAGGTTTTCATCAAGGGGTCTTTCTGCTCCGTTGATCTTTCCCTTGATCCTGAATAGTCTCCCAGTCCCTGCCGCTAAAAAACATTACATTTACATCATAGTCATAGACTCTTCTGTCTGCTACCGCACGGCAAGCGGTAACGGAGCACCAAGTCTAGGTCCAAAAGGCTTCTTAACTTCTTGCCGCACGGATCCCTTTAGCGGGATCATTTTCGTAAACAACCGCTGAATTGCAGAGCGCCAAATTCAAAAAAAATACTAAAAATATTTATAATCATGAAATCACAAGTGAAATATACCAAAACACAGCTTAGCTTGTTGTTAATCCACCTATCGTGTCAGATTTTGAAAATATGCTTTACAGCGAAAGCAATCCAAGCGTTTGTGAGTTTATCAATCACTAGACAAAACAGTAAGAACAGCTAGCCTCAAATTATCTTGGTCACGAAAGTCAGAAAAGCAATAAAATTAATCGCTTACCTTTGATAATCTTCGGATGTTTGCACTCACGAGACTCCCAGTTACACAATAAATGTTCCTTTTGTTCGATAAATATTATTTTTATATCCAAAAACCTCCATTTGGTTGGTGCGTTATGTTCAGAAATCAGCAGGCTCGAGCGGTCATGAAGGGCATACGAAAATTCCAAATAGTATCCGTAAAGTTCGTAGAAACATGTCAAAAGTTTTTTATAATCAATCCTCAGGTTGTTTTTAACATAAATAATCAATAATATTTCAACCAGACGGTAAACTATTCAATAAAAGAGATAAAGAAAATGTCGAGCTACAACTATTGCACGCATGAACTAATCGAAGGACATTCAGCTATCCACTGACGCGTTTTGATAAATCTCGCTCACTTTTCAGAATAAAAGCTTGAAACTATGTCTAAAGACTGTTCACACCCTGTGGAAGCCATTGCAAAATGAATATGGTTGATATCCCTTTAAATGGAGGAAAGGCAGGCAATGGAACAGGGGTTTTTCAAAATAAGGGGCACTTCCGGGTTGGATTTCCTCAGGTTTTCGCCTATAACAGTTCTGTTATAGTCACAGACAGAATTTTGACAGTTTTGGAAACTTTAGAGTGTTTTCTATCCCAATCTGTCATTTATATGCATATTCTAGTATCTGGGCCTGAGAAATAGGCAGCTTACATTGGGAACGTTATTTTTTCCAAACATAAAAATTCTGCCCCCTAGCTTCAAGAAGTTTTAAACAAATAATGTTGACTCACCCTACTTGTAGATTAGTTGAATGCCAATGCCATTCTCCTTCTCCAATGCCAATGCCATTCTCCTTTCTTTCATGTTTGCAAAATGGTTTATGGGTCTGTCATACAGTACTCATTTAGTTTTAGTTTTCATAGGCTACCTTGCTAAAATGCATGGGCAAAAAGGAATCAGCTAAGTTAGCTAGCTAGTTAAAACTTCTTCAGGCTGCAAGCCCGACACCGGTACACTTATGACAACATCCAGCTCAAGTGCAGGGCGCGAAATTCAAAATATATATTTTTAAAATATTTAACTTTCACACATTAACAAGTCCAATACAGCATTTGAAAGATAAACATCTTGTGAATCCAGCCAACATGTCCGATTTTTTTAATGTTTTACAGCGAAAACACCACGTATATTTATGTTAGTTCACCACCAAATACAAAAGAGGACAGACATTTTTCACAGCACAGGTAGCATGCAGGTAGCATGCACAAAGCCAACCTAACTAACCTAGAACCAACCAAACTAACCTAGAAACAACTTCCTCAGATGACAGTCCTATAACATGTTACACAATAAATCTATGTTTTGTTCGAAAAATGTGCATATTTGAGCTATAAATCAGTTTTACATTACTGCTACCATCACAGCTACAGTCAGAAATAGCACGGGAGTAGCCAGAGTAAATACAGACACCAACGTCAAATACCTAATTACTCATCATAAAACATTTCAGAAAAATATATGGTGTATAGCAAATGAAAGACAAAGATCTTGTGAATACAGCCAATATTTCAGATTTTTTAAGTGTTTTACAGCGAAAACACAATATAGCGTTATATTAGCTTACTACAATAGCTAACACACAACAGCATTGATTCCAGGTAATCGGTAGCGATAGCACAGTTCGACAGATATATGAAATAGCATCCCAAATTGGGTCCTACCTTTGTTGATCTTCCATCAGAATGTTGTACAAGGGGTCCTTTGTCCAGAACCGTCTTTGTTTGGATTCAGAACGAACTCTTTCCCTCTTGAATTAGCAAGCACACTGGCCATGCGGCGCTAACCTCTCCTTCGTGAACAAAGTCATACAACGCAACACGCCTAAAGTCCCGAATAAATTTCAATAATATAATAAAACTATATTGAAAAAACATACTTTAGGATGATATTGTGACATGTATCAAATAAAATCTAAGCCGGAGATTGTATTCGCCCATAACGACAGCTTTCCAGAAGGCGATTTCAGGTCCAACTTCGCGCTTTCGAAAAGAAAAAAAAATGGCGGACCCCTCATTCCAAGATGATGTATTCCACCTCAGAACAAGATAATCAACTCATTTCTGCTCTCACTTCCTCTTGACATCCAGGGGAAGGTGTATGACGTGTATGTATAGTCCTAAGTGACATGCCCATTTATAGGCAAGCTCTTGAACAGAGACCTCGCTTTCAGAAATCTCACTTCCGGATAGGAAGTGGGCTGCAGAAGGAGTTCTGTTTCACTTAGAGAAATAATTCAAACGGTTTTAGAAACTAGAGAGTGTTTTCTATCCAATAGTAATAATAATATGCATATTGTACGAGCAAGAATTGAGTACGAGGCCGTTTGAAATGGGCACCTTTTTCCAGGTTACTCAATACTGCCCCTGCAGCCTGAAGAAGTTAAGGCTACATACTGAAATTAAATCGTCACAGGCCAGTGGCACAATATATTAATTCATGGTTTGATCAGAATCACCTTCATAATCATTGGCCTGTACAGAGAATTCAGTCAAAACCACAAGTCTAAATCCAAATCTCCATCCATGGCTTAGGAAAGGGCTGATTTAGAAAACTAGCTACTGCAGGACATCAACACAAGCAGACCAGAAACAGAGACGTTTGTCTGACAATGATGACGTTTAGTTTAGGATATGACTTGATTGGTGTAAGCCAAATCCAAACTAGCTTCCCTTGGGGGGCATTTTTCTGTGCCAGGACAACCCACAATTGAGCTCCGCTCAACGCTGATTGGCTAATTATTTTATTTTGAAAAATGATCAAGGGAGGCCAAATGCTTGCTAGCATCAATCAATCAAATGCTACGGCGGCAACATGTCATACTCTTTTGTTCCAGATAGCATCAGATACATGGGCTACACATACTGAGACAGAGGGGCGCTGTTTCCCTCACTCGGATGATGTCTCCTGTGAGATTCAGCAAATTATGAAAACACAGAGAGACGAAAGATAAATTATTTTATAATTTTTATAAATTTTATTGGTCAACAATGTCTAGAAATACACACGTTTTGTGCTCTTGTAGGAGGTAATCATTCCCCCATTGCTGACTACACATTATCTTTAACGGGGCTAATAAATCACTAACAAGCAAAGGATATGAACAAATGTACAAATGTGCTCACGTCGCTACATGTAGCTCTCGCTTTGATCTCAAAACAAGCTCATCTACTGACAACCGCTGAATGGCACAGATCCATACAGTGCATTGCAATGGTCTATTTGCATGTAGGCGTACTGCAGCTCTGACTGGTTATGGCGCATACGTCTGTGTAGAAGAGTATGGGCCTGAATAGTGCCTGTCAATGCAATAGAATCCTACTCTCCACTGCATTCTGCCTACAACAAAAGCATAGTTCGTTTTGTATGTTGCATTGAAAGTGGCTAATATTGCGTTGACTCGATCACAATTCCCACAGTAAAGGAAAACGTTGATAGTGCTAACTAACAGGGAAATCTCTAGTGGAGTGAAGTTCAATCTGGTTCTTCTCTGCCTGGGCAGTCCCGGGGACCGTGCAGTCCTGTGCAGCGAACAGCTTAGAGAGAACAGTGGGTAGAACCCTCTGTGGAAAGTGTTTTACATGGAACCAAAAGGGGTTGTTCAAAGGGTTCTCCTATGGGGACAGCCGAAGAACCCTTTTCGGTTCTAGATAGCACCTTTTTTTCTAAGAGTGTAACCCTTAAGCCTAAAATAGCATTTAAACAAATTCAGAACATGATAAAAGTTCAGAATTTTCTAAAATCTTCTTGTTTTCCTACCTTGTTAGGACATTCTGGTGATTTGTTAGCACATTAGGGTCCTGATAATGTACACACACACACGCACACAGGATCAAACACGCCTGTTCTGCCTGGAGGGATAGTGGGCCGTCCCTCACATACTGCCTGTACCAAGTGTCTCAAGCTCCTCTACCAGAGGTGAGTTGTTGACACTCACCAGAGGATATCAAGCGGACCGGTCCAAAATGGGGAAGTTGTCCTTGCTTCAGCTGATAGTGAGTACAAAACCAGCTTCTACAGAATTCATTGTGCTAAAGTAGATTAGCATTGACAAAATAGGCACATTTGTCTAAACCAGGGGTTGGAACTAAAATGATTTTCCAATCGTTTCGTTCTGAACAGAACCCTGATTTTTTGTGTTCAGTTTCACTGTTCCGACCAGCAAAATAAAGTTCTGAAACGTTTCGACCCAAAATAAGTCATGGTTAATATTGTTCCTCTCTGTTCCTTTTTAAAATCTCTAAAATAGTTTTTTTATTTTATTTTTACATTTAGCTTGACATTAAATCGCTTCACCAATGGATAGAGTAGCTTGCTGTGGAGCGGGCAAGCTATGTACATGCATTGAACATAGAAGTGTAGTGTAGGGTGCGACATGCGACTGAAATTCTGCGGATGAAGAGAGCTCTGGGCATGAAGCACTGGGCATCTTGTTGTTATGACATGCATTATCTGAATTAGACCCACAGAATTATACCTACGGAGGATCGGCTTCTATGAAGGAACATTGAATGTCTTTGAATTTCAGAGTTGGCTTAACTAATGTTGGACCAGAGCTAGCCCTTGATCATGAATCTCAGATCCATTACATTACACATAATGTCACCTAGAGTTTTCCAGAGCTAGATCAGAGCTAGCTAACAAGTTAGCTAGCTAACAAGATTAATGTTGGACCAGAATTAAAATAAAAACACTTCTTACCTTTTTGTAGTTGATAAATACAATGTGAAACGTGATAACTATAATATCGTTAACTGGCATTGAAAAAGTGTATCCATTGTTCTCTAATTAAAATCTCTCTCCCTAATTCCTGAATCACGCCTGTAACGTCAGTAGCTACAGTACCCTATGCTTCGGAGGGAGGAGCAGGTGGGCTTCACACACACACTGGAATACATTTATGAGTTACAGTGAGGGTTTTGCATAGGCGCTTTGTTGGGATTGGAAAAAAATATCCAGAGTGTAAAACAACATTATAACCTGTTCCCATGCTTTTAAAATAACAGTTCTGTTCCGGAACAGTATAGATCACTTTTGTTCTCGGTTCTGGTAATGTTCCTCAAAAAATGTTATTTTCTGATTTTCGGTTCTGTTCCATGAACTGGTTCCAACCCCTGGTATAAATGTAAACATACCTGAAATATTGATCACAGAAGTGTCATCTGGGTGCAGTTTATCGTGTTATAACATTAGTATGCCACTTTGCAATGCTTTGAGTGTTTTCTCTCTGAATGTTGAAAGGTTTTTAGTCTATCTAGCCTACCTCATCAACAATGGCACAAAATACCTGCCAGGGGTTTTAACCCTCCAGGCAGTCCTGGGCAATTCCGGTCCTCGCGGCCTGATTGGTGTCACACTTTTCTCCATCCCTAGCAAACACACCTGACTTAAACTAATTGCATTTTTAACTGAAGATCATGATTAGTTGATTATTGGAGTCAGGTGTGTTAGCTGGGCTGGGGCAAAAGTGTGACACCAATCAGGCCCCCGAGGGGGGTCTAAGCCATGTGAAGGGGGGCGGTCTAAATTAACATATGGAATTGTTTTAAGATGGTCATACCAAGGATTATTTAGCTATTTGATTTTGAATTTTAAGATCCCTTAAGGTATCAAACAAATATATAAACAATTATTGGATGACACATTGAATTTGGCATAACTGCTATTAGCCAATATAATCACATTGAATAACAGATTCACTACATGGAACAACAGCTAGTCCCCCAAAAAGTATCTAAACGAAGTTTGTTCTGAAGTGTCTGTCCTATATCTGAGAGACATAAGAAAGATCAGAAAGTTTTTTTTTTACATCCATTTATCCTCCTATTTTAGGCACGAAACTATCTCGATATATACTTCCATAAAAAATGTTATCTGGTACCGGGGACCTTCAGACAGGTCTTGTGAGAGTCTCAGCTTTCCACAGAGGGGTCATACTAGTGTGTAGCCGAAACCGTTTGGATGCTTTAGACAGAAGTTGGCGGAAGAGGCTGTATCAACTTCAGACGTGTCTTGTGAGGCTTGTGGGCATCCTAGAGCAAAATAGATTTTCATTTTATTTAACGAGGTAAGTCAGTTAAGAACAAATTCTTATTTACAATGACGGCCTAGGAAGAGTGGGTTAACTGCCTTGTTCAGGGGCGGAACGACAGATTTTTACCGTGTCAGCTCAATGATTCAATCTAGCAACCTTTTGGTTTCTGGCCCAACGCTCTAACCACTAGGCTACCTGGTGCCTCTGATGTTCAGTTAGGCTACATATAGGCAGATACCCATTACACTTTGGACAAATGGGAGATATCATTGCCATCTGACTGACATTGTCTTTAAAACTTCTTCGGGATCGTGTCCCTTCCACGGGACGGTTGAGCTGACGTAGGCTTACTACCTTAGCATGAGGTAGTAAGTAACAAAAACATTTCCCAGGACATAGACATATCTGATATTGGCAGAAAGCTTAAATTCTTGTTAATCTAACTGCACTGTCCAATTTACAGTAGCTATTACAGTGAAATAATACCATGCTACTGTTTAAGGAGAGTGCACAGTTTTGAACATGAAAAGTTATTAATAAACAAATAAGGCACATTTGGGCAGTTTTTATACAACATTTTGAACAGAAATGCAATGGTTCATTGGATCAGTCTGAAATGTTGCACATACACTGCTGCCATCTAGTGGCCAAAATCTAAATTGAACCTGGGCTGGAATAATACATTATGGCCTTTCTCTTGCATTTCAAAGATGATGGTACAAAAAAAGTACACAAAAAAGGGTTGATTTTTTTCTCCTACATTCCTTTCACATTTCCACAAACTTCAGTGTTTCCTTTCAAGTGGTACCAAGAATATGCATATCCTTGCTAAAGGGCCTGAGCTACAGGAAGTTAGATTTGGGTATGTCATTTTAGGCGAAAATTGAAAAAAGGGGCGGATCCTTAAGAGGTTTGAAGTGTGAGTGTGCAAGGATGCCTATTATTTTAGATTCAGCTGCGAAGTGTGCTTCAGGCCAGTAGACTACAAATCAAAACATCAACAACTGATGGGAAGATACTATTTTCCCTAGTCTTAGAATCTCTGCTTCTGTCTGTTGGAGCATCAGTCAAGTTCATCCACGTTTTACCAAGCTGATTATGTCCATATTATCTGTCTAGCTACCCGAATCACCTCAGAGGAATTAGCTAGCTGTACTGTAGGCTAGCTGAATCTAGCTTGCAAACTGGTATTATCTGGTGAACTTTTTTCAACTAGACTTTCCGTTGAAAATCATGTCAGGCGTATGTTCTCCAATGCTCTGCACACACTCTACTTAACTGTAAATATACCATCTTCCCTTACACTTTTACCACCATTATTTTGTGAAGCTTGTCTCGTCTCATCTCTCCCCTCATTTACAGTTCACCTCACTTCACAGCATCACTTACTGAAATATGCCAAATAACTTTCTTGGAATTTTAATGCGAAACTAGTCTCTACTAAAACTACCTGTCTGAGCATGTAGGGAGTTCACTGAGCTTTGAATCTATTATGACTTTGAAAATCTCCTATGATAATTGGGACATCATTGAATGGGTGTTGATAGCTGAGTATGCAGGGTTTCTGGAGGATGAATTAACATAAAGTCTTTATCAGAGGCCATGGTGGTGAGAATGCAAGTGCCCTCATTTCACATCATACTTTGTAACATTCTCCAGAATTTAATCGATCACGGATCTACCGAATTGCGTTTTCACTCTGAACTTGTATTCTTTACTGGACTGAGCCAAAACTGTCAATGTTTAGCAGACAGTCTTCGTTGGGGTGTAGCCCCACATTCTCAAACTGCTTATTATGTAATATACATGTCAATTGGTTGCAGTAAATATAATCCCAAGTCATTTTTTATAAATCTTCACCTTGCCTTCAACCGTAAGAGCTTTCCTTAAATCATCATACTACACACCCCATTGCGTTTTAATGCCTGACCCTGAATAAACATATTCTTCAGCTTTTTAATTTGTTAATTTGTGGTGCAACTTTTCAATTTGACCATCCCTTGACCAACTAAAAGTGTCCATCTCTTAGTGTTCCTTCTAATGAAATGTACATTTGAGTAATTTAGCAGACACTCTTATTCAGAGCAATTAGGGATAAGTGCCTTCCTTAAGGACACATCAACAGATCTTTCACTTAGTCAGCTCAGGGATTCGAACACACTATTAACCGCTACCTCATTGGATGATTCATTAGGTATAATTTGTTTTTTTTTAAATTATGTCTATGAACAGTGTCCATGGGGTAGAGAGGTAGAGAGAGGTAGAGAGAGGTAGAGAGAGGTAGAGAGAGAGAGAGAAAGAGGTAGAGAGAGAGAGAAAGAGAGAGAGAGAGAGAGAGAGAGAGAGAGAGAGAGAGAGAGAGAGAGAGAGAGAGAGAGAGAGAGAGAGAGAGAGAGAGAGAGAGAGAGAGAGAGAGAGAGAGAGAGAGAGAGAGAGAGAGAGAGAGAGACTGGATGAATCACACCTTCATCTTTATGTATTTTTTTACTATGCACAAATATATTCTCTCTAATTGCATGTTGTAACTGTTTATGTCATCAGGTCTCAATCATGGTTGCATTAGCACTGGCACACGATACCGGCAACTATACAATGAACAAGCGGGAAAAGCGGGTATGTCATGGACATTTCCAGAAAAAAAAGAGAGAAAATCTTGAAATACATTTTTGAGTTTAAAGAAAGAAGTACAATGGCCCTCATCCCCTTTCCTAAAGGAGCTGCTGGTGCGTTCCAAAAGAAGGTGGGTCCTGTCCACCATTGAGCTAGTGGAGGAGGACCCTGGACCTTTTCCCAAGATAGCCACACAGGTAAAAACATCATGCACCACCAAACAAGGTACAAAAGCACTGGGCCCATAAATAGTCTATGGTCATTCATCAGAAGAACAGTTGCTTCCAACACAACTCTGTAGTAAGTCATACTGTAAACCCTGGACCTGTTTTGGGCTTCTCCTAAACCAGGGACCCAGTAATCATAGAACTGCAAACTGCTCATCAACAAGGCTGTCTTTCCAGATATTCAACGATAAAACGCCAATGCTCAAAAACAACTACCAGTTCCGTATAAGTGGAACCGGAGTGACCGAGGAACCGATGGGCGTGTTCTCCATTGGCAACACGGACGGAGTGGTTTATGTATACAAGGCCATTGACAGGGAGACATACCCCTTCTTTCACGTGAGCATCAACACACACAGACAGAAGGACGGACAGACGGACAGACAGACAGACGGACGGACGGACAGATTACCTAAAACTATCTTAACCAAACAGAATATCTAAACATAAATTGACAATCATAATATTATTTCCTACAGATTAATTTTGACATCATGGACAAGGAGACTGGTAATCTCGTGGACAGTACTCTGGGGTTCGACGTGGCGATTAAGGACATCAATGACAATGCGCCTTACTTTGAGAACCTTATCACGAAAGCCAGTGTGAAAGAAAGTTTACCAGAGGGTCAGTACACAGAAAGGCTGTAAATCATATGCCTGCATATAGGCCTTGCACAAAGTATACTTAACTAGACTGTTCCCACAAGAACCAATCAGTCATTGCGTTAGGCTGAGAATTCAAGTGGCAAGTGGGTGCTCTTTTTGAGCAGAGAGAACATGTAAAGGGGAACTAATTTCCCCTTTTCTCATCCTCCTCTTCCCCAATATTTCTTCTCATCCTTCCTGATCTTCCCCTCCTGCCCTCCTCTCCCCGTCTTAGGCTATCTGCCAGTGCCTCTGACAGTCAGGGACAGGGATGAGGCGAACACAGAAAACTCCACCATCAGTTTACGGGTGTTGTCTCAGGAGCCAGCTGAGCCCCAGATCAACCTGAAGCAGGTGGAGGGCACCAAGATGAGCCAGCTCACCTTCACCGGCTGCTTCGACTATGACGTGAGGTTCCACTACAACACACATGCACACACAGACAAGCCATTACATGCACAGACACACACACACACTTGACATACCCACTCACAAACACATACACAAAACATTATGAACATGACATAGTCTGACCAGGGGAATCCAGGTGAAAGCTATGATCCCTTATTGATGTCACTTGTTAAATCCACTTCAATCAGTGTAGATGAAGTGGAGGAGCCAGGTTAAAGAAGGATGTTTTAGCCTTGAGACAAATGAGAAATTAATTGTGTATGTGCCATTCAGAGAGTGAATGGGCAAGACAAAATATTTAAGCACCTTTTTGAATAGGGTAAGGTAGTAGCTGTCAGGCACACCGGTTTGTGTCAAGAACTGCAACGCTGTTGGATTTTTCACGCTCAACAGTTTCCTGTATGTATCAAGAATGGTCCACCACCCAAAGGACATCCAGCCAACTTGACGCAACTGTGGGAAGCATTGGACTCAACATGGGCCTGCATCCCTCTGGAATGCTTACAACACCTTGTAGAGTCCATGCCTCAACGAATTGAGGCTGTTCTGATGGCAAAAAGGGGGTGTAACTCAATATTACAAAGGTGTTCTTAATGTGTATTTTAATCTGTATTTTAAAATGGTGGGATCAATATTTCATTTATTTTGTTCCTCGTGTAGAAAGTAAAGATGTATAAAGTGGTTGTTGAAGCTAAGGATCATGGGAAACCAGCCCTGTCCTCAACTGCAGTGGTCAACCTCCACATAATGGACTCCAACACTCACCAGCCAGTGTTCAAAAACAAGACTGTAAGTTCCAAGTTGGTTGACTGGTTGATTGACTGATTCAATGATTTGTTGGTTGATTGGTTGATTGATCAATTGATCAACTGATTGAGTGAACATGTCTTTATTGATTTGTGAAACACAAATATTTACTTTACCTTCTTTCTGTGCAGTACAATACTCAGGTTATGGAGATGGAGTCCAATAGGGAGATACTCCGAGTGGCTGTGACTGACGCAGACACCCCCAACACCCCCGCATGGCGGGCTGTTTACTCCATTGTGAAGGGGAACGAGGAAGGGAACTATAAGATTGAGACCGACCCCAAGACCAACGAAGGTATACTGACTGTCATCAAGGTGAGTCTGTTTGACCTTATGACCTTATTCAAGGTTCTGAGCATCAACGTCACTTACAGATATGCCATTTTAATTTGATCACTCTGTTGTTGCAGATCATTTTCCTGCACAACAGTAAAGGCAAACTTGTAGTGTATTCAAAGTTTAAAAAGGCTTCTAAAGTTTGTAATTTCCACTTTAAAATGTCAGACTTGATTTGCCCTGATGAAAAATGTATAAACCCCTACAAAAATGACCATTAATTATACTCCACATATTAACTCACATGTCTTGTTGCTGCAGGATTACTTTCCTGCTGTGAGAAACTGGTCAAATTAAGATAGTACTAGTTCCAAGTAGTTTTTTCCATTTTTGTTTTGTATTGACTTACATTGCTCTAACATAAGTACGGGACTACATTTCCCAGGGGAAGGATTTTGAGAAGACGACGGTGACCAACGTGGAGATCGCCGTGGAGAACGAGGAGCCTCTGTTTGTGTGTGGCTCAGGAGGGCCCAACTCCCCCAAAACCCTGACCGCGCTCCCCCAGAGAGTGAATGTGGCGGTGGAGGTGATTGACGTGAACGACCCCCCGGAGTTTGACAAAAAGGTGGTAGACGTGTACGTGAAGGAGGAGGAGGTGACAGGGAAGGTGCTGTACACGCCCAAGGTCACCGACGTTGACTCAGATGTGGGAAAAATCAGGCAGGTGGCAACATGTGATGACTCAGATTCACCTGGGTTGTGATATTGATTACCACAACTTATTTTGTATGTACAGTATGGATTCAAAGTAAGCATATATCTGTCCCATCCACGTCCTGACCAGGTATGAGTTAGTTGAGGACCCAGCAGGCTGGGTCACCATAGATAACAAGACAGGAGCGGTTACTACAGTGAAGAAGATGGACCGGGAGTCACCTCACGTCAACAAAGACAACATATACACTATCCAAATCCATGCTATAGATGACGGTTAGTGCGTGAGGTGTGTGTTTGTCTGTGTCTGTGTGTGAGTGTTTGTGTGTGTGCCTGCGTGTGCACCTGCGTGCGTGTGAACATGCATGTAGCTGTGTGTGTACGTACGTATGCATATGTACAGTATATGGTATTGAGCATAATAAAGTATTTAAAGAATCTCTTCCTCTCTCAGGCAAACCTCCTGCCACAGCTACAGGCACCATTCTGGTTCACCTGGGGGATATCAATGATAACATACCCTCTTTGGTGGAGAAGGAGCTGGTCATGTGTGGTAACAAAGTGATTGTGCCAGTAGAAGACAAGGACAAACCTCCCTTTGGATGCCCCTGTTCCTTCTCCCTGGGAGTGGACAATGGAGACAAAACACTGAAGAGCCACTGGAAACTGGACCCTGCCAATGGTCAGCAGAATCACACACACTCATAAACGCACGCACGCACGCACGCACGCACGCACGCACGCACGCACGCACGCACGCACGCACGCACGCACGCACGCACGCACACACACACACACACACACACACACACACACACACACACACACACACACACACACACACACACACACACGCACAGACACACACACACACGCACAGACACACACACACCCACACACCAAAGCACTGCTTTTATCCATCTACTATCGCCATACAACCTGCTAACCTAGAAAATACCACTACTCAGACGCCAGGTCCTTCCTTTGTAGCAGCACAGAATTAAATATCATTATAAACTGGGTGGATCGAGCCTTGAATGCTGATTGACTGACAGCCATGGTATGTCAGACTGTATACCATGGGTATGACAAAACGTTTATTTTTACTCCTCTAATTACATTGGTAACCAGTTTATAATAGCAATAAGGCACCTCGGGGGTTTGTGGTATATGGCCAATATACCACAGCTAAGGGCTGTATCCAGGCACTCTGGATTGAGTCATGCGTATGAACAGCCCTTAGCCGTGGTATTTTGGCCATATACCACACCCCCTCAGGACTTATTGCTAAATTAACCTCCTACCTTCTTTTCCTCTCCGTCCACCACTCTCCCTTGCTCTCCCCCGGTGGTCAGGTATGGAGGCGGGTCTGGTCAGTCTGAAGACCCTGCCGTACGGTAACTACACGGTGCCTCTGGTGATCCTCGACCAGCAAGGCCAGGAGGCACATGACATTGTCCAGGTGATAGTGTGTGACTGTGGGAAAGAAGACAAGTGTAGGGCTTCTCTACCCCGGAGCTCCAGCCTGGGCTCTGCCGCTATAGGACTACTGCTGGCTGGACTGCTGCTCCTCTTACGTGAGTTAGAAGGGAATAGGAATGGAGTACTGTACAGTATATAGGGATAGTTAGAGAGTAGGTGGATAATCAGTTAAGTCAGTTACTCAGACACTCTTAGAACTTAGTGCTTGTGGCCTGAAATTCAGTGGGAAAAATGAAGAGAGAGACACCAATTCAGTCTAAACTAAATCACATTTATCAAATTGAGAGCAAACTTTTGTTGCATTATTGTAATTAAAACATGTTGATAGATAGCAGTGATACAGCATGCTATGAAAAGTTATAAAAACATGACTAAACATCCATTCATTTTTTGTATGGTAAAATGCTATGAGATATGACTGTTAGTGGTGACTGTGTGGTTATGTGTCCCTCTCCCAGTGCTACTGCTTTTCCTCCTGCTGTGTGAGTGTGGCGGTAAGAAGTTCACACACCTCCCCCTCAACCTGCAAGAAGAGGGCAACCAGACTCTCATCAAATACAACGAAGAGGCAGGGGGCAGTGCATGCAAGGTGTGTGTGGGTGTATATGTTCACGTGCATGTGTGCATGTATATCTACAGTATTTGTGCCGAATGTATACATTAAGTTATGTGTCTGGGTGTTCAGCACAATGACAGGAGTGTACAATACGATCACTTACTGAGCTGTCCTGTGTAGGGTTGCAAAGGGAGGGTATATTAATGGAAACTTTCTAAGTTTACCAGTAAACTACCAGAATTTGGGTGTCTTTCACAGATGTTATGTTATCTATCACAAGACATCTAGTGGCCCTTTTGGGTACTTCAGAATATCACAGGTGTCTGTAACTATCTCTGGCACTCTGTTTAAACAAGATTATTTTAAAATAAAAAAATTGAATGACAAAGCTGTAAAACGTCATCCTAAATATAAACCATCAACTTAGTCAATACCATTGGTGTTTAATATGAGGGTTTCAGCATGAAATATCCTTTATATATTACACACTTAGTAGTTATTTTACCATGTCAGTATGTATTTATTTTACTATGTCAGTATGTATTTATTTTACTATATCAGTATGTATTTATTTTACTATGTCAGTATGTAGCTATTTTACCATGTCAGTATGTAGTTATTTTATTATGTCAATATGTATTTGTTGTCAATGTTTTGGCGTCAAACTGGTGGCAGTTGTGAAAAAGTCAATAGTTGAAGAGTTTCAGAGGTAATTGAAAATAATGCCAATGTTAATTAGATACTTTTTTCATTAATTTTCTTTTGAACCATATGGTCTATCTACTAGATACTCATGGACGATATTGACACAGATATATAAAATATATATACATTTAAGTTATTCAAGTATAATTGACCAAAGTTACAATAGGTTGCCATAGATGTTCTGTAAATTACCAAAATTACTGACGATTCCGGTAACTTTGGTAAATCACCAGTAGCTTTGAAACCCCAGTCATGTGCTTATATTATTGTTGTCATTGAGTCTGGGAATTACATGTTTTTACTGTTGGCAAGACAGGTATTCTTCCTCTGGTATGTGACCAGTTTGTAGTCTGACATGATGTTTCATCTTGTAATAACTTTCAATGTTCATTTTCTCTCATCTCTTTTCTCTTTCCTCTCCTCATCTCTTTTCTCTGTCCTCTTCTCATCTCTTTTCTCTGTCCTCTTCTCATCTCTTTTCTCTTTCCTCTCCTCATCTCTTTTCTTCTTCCTTGCCTCATCTCTTTCCTCTCCTCATCTCTTTTCTCTTTCCTCTTTCCTCTCCTCATCTTTTTTCTCTTTCCTCTCCTCATCTATTTTCTCTTTCCTCTCATCTCTTTTCTCTCCTCATCTCTTTCCTCTTTCCTCTCCTCATCTCTTTCCTCTTTTCTCTTTCCTCTCCTCATCTCTTTTCTCTCATCTCTTTCCTCTCCTCCTCATCTCTTTTCTCTCCTCATTTCTTTCCTTTCCTCTCCTCTCCTCATCTCTTTTCTCTCCTAATTTCTTTCCTTTCCTCTCCTCTCCTCATCTCTTTTCTCTTTCCTCTCCTCATCTCTTTCCTCTCCTCATCTCGTTTCTCTCCTCATCTCTTTCCTCTTTCCTCTCCTCATCTCTTTTATCTTTCCTCTCCTCATCTCTTTTCTCTCCTCATTTCTTTCCTCTCCTCATTTCTTTCCTCTCCTCATCTCTTTCTCTTTCCTCTCCTCATATCTTTCGTCTTTTCTCTCCTCATCTCTTTCCTCTTTCCTCTCCTCATCTCTTTCCTGTTATCTCTTTCCTCTCCTCATCTCTTTCCTGTTATCTCTTTCCTCTCCCCATCTCTTTCCTCTCCTCATCTCTTTCCTCTCCTCTGCAATCATAAACTCTTCTTCTTTTCCAATACTCTCTACTTACCTCTCCTGTCTCCTCTCTGCTGCTCTTATACCCATATCCTCCTTTTTTTCTTCTCCTCCTCTCCCTCTCCTCCTGTCCCTACCTTTTAGGGTGAGCCCATGTTGATCCTGACCCCCACCGCTCCTAACAGGGAAGTGATAGATGGAATGAAGCAGACCACCCCAGGCATACCGGTAAACTGGCCACTATTCTTACTTTCTTCTTGTCTTCTTTTTCATTCTTTCTGTAACTCATCTTTTTCCGTGTCACAACCCTTATTTAAAAATACAAAAAACAGTCTATGGTCAACACAGGGCCTGAGATTTTTCAATGACGTGTCTGTGGGTGTGTTCTGCACGGTTAGGTGGAGTTGTGTGAGAGCGTGTGTGAGGTGTCATATGATGGAGGAAAAAGTAATTAAAATCACGACAGTTACAGGTAATTAGTGGTTTCTGTGTACGGTGTGTGCTTCCCTCTAATACGTACGGTATGTATGGTAATCACTGAATGAAGCAGGTTCAGTCACTATTAGCATAATTTAGTTTCTGTAGTACAAATGAGAGAGTAAAAGAGATCACATCCATGATTTGGGTGTGACTCATGAGCACATGTGCCACATGCAGAGTGAGTAAGCCTACAACACTGACTACATTCTCCAAACCACATTTATATGGTAAGGCTGACTGTGCAGGGAAGATGACTCATCTGCTCAAAGAATGTGTTAGAGCCCCCAGAACAGGTTTAAAAACCTAAACATTTGCTTACAAGTCTTGGAGGAGACTTGCATTTTGTAAAGGGTGAAGATTAATTATAGAATACAGTACAGATGTGATTACTAAAGAGCTAAGTATAGGCCACATCACAGTAGTGTGTATCAGAGATTTATCGAGTGTATGGATATTATGGAGCGAATTAGTATGTACTAAGATATTGAGTGTAGTGGATTGGGCAGGACACAGTGTGCATGGTGAAGTAGGCCCGGTGGACCACATCAGTGAGATTCAGAAGATTTAGAAGGGCACTGACTGACATACACTACATGACCAAAGTACGTAGACACCTGCTCGTTGAACATCTCATTCCAAAATCATGGGCATTAATATGGATTTGGTCCCGCCATTGCTGCTATCACGGCCTTCACTCTTCTGTGAAGGCTTTCCACTAGATGTTGGAACATTGCTGCGGGGACTTGCTTCCATTCAGCCACAACAGCATTAGTGAGGTCGAGCACTGATGTTGGCCGACTAAGCCTGGCTCACAGTCGGTGTTCCAATTCATCCCAAAAGTGTTCAAAGGGGTTGAGGTTAGGGCTCTGTGCAGGCCAGTCAAGTTCTTCCATACCGATCTCGACAAATCATTTCAGTATTGACCTCGCTTTGTGCACGGGGGCATTGTCATGTTGAAACAGGAAATGGCCTTCACCAAACTGTTGCCACAAAGTTGGAAGCACAGAATCGTCTAGAATGTCATTGTATGCTGTAGCGTTAAGATTTCCCTTCACTGGAACTAAGGGGCCTAGCCCGAACCATCAAAAACAGCCCCAGACCATTATTCCTCCTCCACCAAACTTTACAGTTGGCACTATGCATGGGTAGGTAGCGTTCTCCTGATATCCGCCAAACCCAAATTCGTCCACCGGACTGCCAGAAAGTGAAACGTGATTCATCACTCCAGAGAACGCATTTCCACTGCTCCAGACTCCAATGGCAGCAAGCTTTACACCACTTCAGCCAATGCCTGGCATTGCGCATGGTGATCTTAGGCTTGTGTGGGCGGCTGCTCGGCCATGGATACCTATTTCATGAAGCTCCCGACGAACAGTTATTGTGCTGACATTGCTTCCAGTGGCAGATTGGAACTCGGTAGTGAGTGTTGCAACCAAGGACAGATATATTTTACGTGCTACGCGCTTCAGCACTCGGCAGTCCCATTCTGTGAGCTTGTGTGGCCTATCACTTCGCGGCTGAGCCGTTGTTGCTCCTACACTTCAGAATAACAGCACTTACATTTGACCGGGGGTAGCTCTAGCAGGGCAGAAATTTGACAAACTGACTTGTTGGAAAGGTGACATCCTATGACGGTGCCATGTTGAAGGTCACTGAGCTCTTCAGTAAGGCCATTCTACTGCCAATGTTTGTTTGTGGAGATAGCATGGCTGCGTGCTCAATTTCATACACCTGTCAGCAACGTGTGTGACTGAAATATCCGAATCCACTAATTTGAAGTGGTGTCCACATATCTTTTGTATATATAATGTAACATTAAATTATGGTTTCCTAAGATTGAGGGATTTACAAGCAATATGTATCATATGCTTGCCAATGGAGAATGAGTTAGAGCCAAGTCTCCTATCTGTAAGATAGTGCTACTGTTTGAACAGAACTACCTATTATATAACTGTCCCTACCTTTCTATCTGCTACAGAAGTAGGATTCTAATTTGAGCCAGTTTGCTACAGCAGGAAAATAATTCTGCAGCAACAGGAAATGTGATTTATTATGTGGATTATAATTAATGGACAGTGTTGTAGGGGTTGATAGATTTTCATAAGGGAAATCAGGTCAAAAACTTCTGAAGCCTTTTAAAACCTCAAATACACTATAAGTGAAAAATTTCCTGCATTGCAGGAAAGTTCTCCTGCTACAGGGGGATCAAATGAAGATCCTACATCTGTACTACACCACTTCATTTGCCACCGTTAGAGAACTTCTACTCCACAGACCTGTATATCATATTATGTGGCTCAGTTGGTACAGTAGAGCATGGTGCTTGCAACGCCAGGGTTGTGGGTTTGATTCCCACGGGGGACCAGTATGGAGAAAAAAAAGAATGAAATGTATGAACTCATTAACTGTAAGTCGCTCTGGATAAGAGTGTCTGCTAAATGACTAAAATGTAAATATTATTATATTCTTAACTCTGTCACCACCAACAACAAGACTAGTTACTATATCTTCTACCATCTTACTACAACACTTTGATCACAGTCTAAATCACTGTTGTTTATGCTGTGCTTAATTCTTGCTCTCTGATTGGACAGTTTACTCAGAAGACTAATGAGATGACCCAAGAGGCCAATGAGATGTACAGAACCACAGGGAGGACCATTGTGAGTGACATCCTTACTGACAATCACGATTTTCAAGTTTTTTTTAAGTATGTGTTTTTAAATACCTTGAAATACTTTTCCCTTTTGGATGCATCTCATCTCTAGTCGATGGAAGTCTCACATCACATTAAACCATTTGGGCAGTGTGAAATACATGCAGTTCATGCCTGCCCTTGTTCACTGGCTATAGCTCAATCTGAACTGTGGGAAACTTTGTTTTTGGGAGGATATTAGCCGATGGCAAAATAACAAAATGCAAAAGTTTTATTTAGCTTGAACCAGTTGTACTGTCCTGACTGTTCAATAGCACTGATAAGCATTGCATTTGACCTGTGTCAACTATTTGTGAGAGACATTTCAAAGAGTGAAGATCTTAAATGCTCTTCCTACCTGTCTCAGTGGTATACTTTCCGTAGTTCTACATTGAGTGGTACTACATCACTGTGTACATAACAGAATTTAACTCTTCATAATCCTCAGTTATGCTTTAATTTTGCACTTTGTGCATTTTCCCTATTACTATGTCATTATCTAACATGCTCATACCATGTTAGATACTTAACGCAGCAAAATAGTGGTGACAACAGTGGTACACAATTCAGTAGGGCATCAGTCTACATTGAAATGTATATAACCTTTCAAGTTTTCAAGTTTTAATGTCACATGAAAGTACAGTGAAATGCCTTTCTTGAAAACTATAAACCCAACAATGCAGTAACCAATAGTCTTAGCAGCAGCGCCTATGTCTCAGAACTCAACCTCCATCTCTCCCCAGGTCACCCAGGTGTCCTCGTCAGGAGAGGGAGGGTTCTCAGGAGGGGGAACATTCCAGAGAATGGGCGAGGCCAACGGAACTCTGAGAAGCCAGGGTGGGCGGGGCATGGTGAGTGACATCTGCAGGCAGCCACTAGAGGGAAACATAACCCTCCTTTTATGAATTTTTACTATAGTGCTGTATGATTTGACAGGTGTATAGATACAGGTTATTACAGATTAACTACAGGTTATCAAGGTTTTATACAGTGAAGTGGGTGCATTAATGCAGTCGATACTTACACATTCATATTGTTGATATTATATTTTCTAATTGCAGTACCAGACTACAAGCAGGAACAATACCATGAGGGTAAGTGTTGCCGTGCACTATCAGGATCTGGTCTACTTGACACCACACCATTGACACATACATACACACGACATACACTGTTGTTCCTCCATCAATCATCCATGTTTGTTTTTTTGTGTTTTCTCCACTCTCTCCTCAGAGTAACTCTTCGAGGTATTCCCGTTCCTTCGGCTTGCTGTCGAACCAGCACATCTCAGAGCACATAGACCGGGTAAGAGACCAAAAAAGTGTTAAACAAATTAAAATATATTTAATATTTGAGATTCTTCAAAGTAGCCACCCTTTGCCTTTATGACAGCTTTGCACACTCTTGGCATTCTCTCAACCAGCTTCATGAGGTAGTCAGTCTTGAAGAAATTCCCACATATGCTGAGCACTTGTTGGCTGCTTTTCCTTCACTCTGCGGTCCAACTCATCCCAAACCATCTCAATTGGGTTGAGATCGGGTGATTGTGGAGGCCAGGTCATCTGATGCGGCACTCTGTCACTCTCCTTCTTGGTCAAATAGCCCTTACACAGCCTGGAGGTGTGTTTTGGGTCAATGTCCTGTTGAAAAACAAATTATAGTCCCACTAAGTGCAAACCAGTGGGACTATAATTTGCATAATGCTGTTGCAGCCATGCTGGTTAAGTGTGCCTTGAATTCTTAATAAATCACAGACAGTGTCACCAGCAAAGCACCACCACAACATCACACCTCCTCCTCCATGCTTCACGGTGGGAACCACACATGTGGAGATCATCCGTTCACCTACTTTGCGTCTCACAAAGACACGGCGGTTGGAACCAAAAATCTCAAATTTGGACTCATCAGACCAAAGGACAGATTCCCACCGGTCTAATGTCCATTGCTTGTGTTTCTTGGCCCAAGCAGGTCTCTTCTTCTTATTGGTGTCCTTTAGTAGTGGTGTCTTTGCAGTAATTCAACCACGAAGGCCTGATTCACGCAGTCTCCTCTGAACAGTTGATGTTGAGATGTGTCTGTTACTTGAACTCCGTGAAGCATTTATTTGGGCTTAAATCTGAGGTGCAGTTAATTGCCGATTTCTGAGGCTGGTAACTTATCCTTTGCAGCAGAGGTTACTCTGGGTCTGCCTTTCATGTGCTGGTCCTCATGAGAGCCAGTTTCATCATAGCGCTTGATGGTTTTTGCGACTGCATTTGATGAAACTTTCAAAGTTGTTGAAATGTTCCGCATTGACTGACTTCATTGACTTCCTGTCTTAAAGTAATGATGGACTGTCGTTTATCTTTGCTTATTTGAGCTGTTCTTGCCATAATATGGACTAAGTCTTTTGACAAATAGGGTGATCATCTGTTTTTAATTTTTATTGGGCGATCTTCTGTTTTTAATTTTCAATTTAACTAGGCAAGTCAGTTAACTTCTTGGAACTATAGGGGGTGCTGTTCCGCATTAGCATATTTGGGTCTCCAAATTAAACTGCCTCGTGCTAAATTCTTGATCGTACAATATGCATATTATTGTTATTATTGGATAGAAAACACTTTCTAGTTTCTATAAGAGTTGGAATTTTGTCTCTGAGTGGTACAGAACAATATCTACAGCACTTTTCATGACAGGGGTCAGATTTCAGAAATTTTTACCCCTGATCTGGAGTCTGTTTTTAAGGCGACAGTGAATGCTATGAAGAAACCGACACTGCCTACGTCTTCCTCTGGGTGTCTGTACGTCATCACGTTTTGAATGGAATCGATTGCACAATCACAGCCATTATAAAAGAACAAAATGTATAGGTACCTCCCTTTCTCGCCGCGCGCCTGAAGCGTGAAGGACATCGGACTTGCCTCATTCCAAATCGTTGTCTACCCAGCAATATTTCTCCGGTCATGTTTTCAGTCGTTATAGTTGTTAAAAACATCATAATGTAGTTAATTTGAACCGTTTTATAGCAATTTATATCCGTTTAGTGCGATTTTGAGGAATTTCTTTGTTGTGCACTCTGAAACTTTGGACACGTTTTGTGGTCCCGTTCGATCGTTAGTGGATATTTCGAAGGACAGAGGACATCTATCGACCAAAAGAAGATTACAACATAGAAAGGATACATTGCCCAAGAATCTGATGGAAGAACAGCTCAAAGTAAGCAATATTTAATATGATAAATCGTTGTTCTGTCGAAATATTTTAAACGCATATTTCGCCATTTTGTTTGTTATCGCGTCACTTGGCGAACCCTGTATTGAAAAGTAAGGATAATTTTAAAAATGTAAATCAGCGGTTGCATTAAGAACTAATTTGTCTTTCGATTCCTGTCAACCCTGTATTTTTTAGTCAAGTATATGATTAGCTTTCAATTAAACTAGATCACTCTGATAGATGACGTCAGACATATTGAGGCTTGATTTCCTAGTATTTTTATTGTGTAACCACGGTTTTGTATGGCTAAATATGCACCTTTTCGAACAAACTGTATATGTATGTTGTAAAATGATGTTACAGGAGTGTCATCGGAAGAATTCTGAGAAGGTTAGTGAAAAAATTAATATATTTTGGCGGTGATTACGTTATAGCGCTCTTTGGCTGGAATCGATGCTCTGGTAACGTTTTCACATGTGGTATGCTAACTTATCGATTTATTGTGTTTTCGCTGTAAAACGCTTAGAAAATCTGAAATATTGTCTGGAATCACAAGATCTGGGTCTTTCCATTGCTATGCTTTGTCTATTTTTATGAAATGTTTTATGATGAGTAAATGGTCATACACGTTGCTCTATCTAGTAATTCTAGTCGATTTGTGATGGTCGGTGCAATTGTAAACTGTGATTTCTACCTGAAATATGCACTTTTTTCTAACAACACCTATCCTATACCATAAATATGTTATCAGACTGTCATCTGATGAGTTTTTTTCTTGGTTTGTGGCTATCAATATCTTAGATTAGCCGAATTGGTGATAGCACCTGAAGTAGTAAGAAACTGATGGAGTTAGAAAAGTGGTGTATTTTGCTAACGTGTTTAGCTAATAGATTTACATATTTTGTCTTCCCTGTAAAACATTTTAAAAATCTGAAATGGTGGCTTTATTCACAAAATCTGTATCTTTCATCTGGTGTCTTGGACTTGTGATTTAATGATATTTAGATGCTACTATTTACTTGTGAAGCTATGCTAGCTATGCTAATCAGTGTGGGGGGGGTGGGGGGTGCTACCGGATCCGGGTTTCTGAGGCAGTAGAGGTTAAGAACAAATTTTTATCTACAGTGACGGCCAAACCCTAACCCGGACGACGCTGGGCCAATTGTGCTCCGCCCTATGGGATTCCCAATCACGGCCGGTTGTGATACAGCCTGGAATCGAACCAGGGTCTGGAGTGACGCTTCTAGCACTGAGATGCAGTGCCTTAGACCGTTGCGCCACACGGGAGCCCACTGTATACCACCCCTACCTTGTCACAACACAACTGATTCGCTCAGATGCATTAAGAAGGAAAGAAACTCCTTATTAACTTTTAACAAGGCACACCTCTTAATTGAAATGCATTCCAGGTGACTACCTCATGAAACTGGTTGAGAGAATGACAAGAGTGTGCAAAGCTGTCATCAAGGCACAGGGTGGCTACTTTGAAGAATCTCAAATATAAAATATATTTTGACTTGGTTAACACTTTTTTGGTTACTACATGATTCCATATGTGTTATGTCATGGTTATGATGTCTTCACTATTATTCTACAATGTAGAAAATAGTAAAAATAAAGAAAAACCCTGGAATGAGTAGGTGTGTCCAAACATTTGACTGGTACTGTATGTGACATGTAGAAAAGGTTACATACAGTAAGTAGCCTGTGGTGTTAGAACAGAGAGAGACATTTTGGTAAAGATGTGTATGATGCACCATGTGGTCTTGAAAACAAGAACTAATGGTGGTAATATTTATCTTATCATTAATACAAATTCTGTAATGTAAGAAGTATCCCTCTATTGGATCTATTACATATAAATAGCCTACTTGTTTAGTTATTAGTATTGAGAGTTTTATAAGATTTTGTAGAATCTAATTAAAATATGATTTAAGATTTTTCTTAAATTTTTTCTAACATTGACACATTGGTGCTCCAGAAGCTACATATGATTGGAGACGAGGTGGACTACCAACCTTACGGGTATGGCTACGAGGGGACAGGCAGCAAGTGCCAGTCGCTGGACGAGCTGTCGCTAAACAAACTGGATGACAACCTGGAGTTCCTGGGGGACCTGGGGTCAAAATTCAACACCCTGGGGGGCATCTGTCAGCAGGACATGCAGGAGAGGAACATCAGGCTGTAGACACGCATGCACATGAACACACGCATGCACACGCACACACGCACACAAACACACACAACTGGCTGGACTGGGACTGGAGATGGTTCTAACGTAACTGCGCTACGACACTGATAGGGTGAGCGCCATCAGCTGGAGAAGAGGACACAGTTACACCAAACATCGCCCATTGAGATTCTGGATCATGCTTTGCGTCATATACGACAGAGGGCCATTTTTTTACCGACAAAAAAACATGCTGGATTGGCTTTTACCCACACAAGGAGGGACTGTGAGAGACACTTTTGATATTTTGGATGTCTGAAGACACAATGAATAATGACCTCACTGCACTGAATAAACCACATCATGCTCGGATGGATTTATGGATTTATGTTTTGACAGGGCCGGGGTGTGTTTGTATGGTGATTGTTTTGCAGTGGTGTAAAGTAAGTACTTGAGCACAAATACTTTAAAGTACTTCACTATTTATATTTTTGACAACTTTTACTTTTACTCCACTACATTACTAAAGAAAATAACTTCATACATTTTCCCTGACACCCAAAAGTACTCATTACATTTTGAATGCTTGGCAGAACAGGAACATTTTCCAATTCACACAATTGTCAAGAGAACATCCCTGGTCATCGATAGGGCCTCTTAATCTGGCGAACTCACTAAACACAAATGCTTTGTTTGTAAATAATGTCTGAGTGTTGGAGTGTACCCCTGGCTATCCGTACATTTTACTGGGTGACTTTCACGTTTACTTGAGTCATTTTGTATTAAGGTATCTTCACTTTTGCTCAAGTATTACAATTGGGTACTTTTCCAACACTGTTGTTTTGTTGTTTAATGTGTTTTATATCATCAGGCTTCACAGTACTTTTCAGCAGCAGCTTATCATCTCTTGATCTACTATTTATGCCAGAATGGGATAATTTTGATGCCAACACTTGGATGGAAACGTCAACATCACCTCTGTGGGAGTTTTACTATCGTGCGAATTATACTTCATAACCTCTCTCTGCTTAGGATAATGATTTACACATGTTGCTTTCAACTCATTTCTTGACCTCGATGGAGTAGAATCCCACACGATGTCTGGTAGTATAGAATTGGGACACAGCAGATTCAGGAGAACAATTGATAGCTATTTTGGAATCATCACCTATCTGCAGAAAAGTGACAATGCCTAACCATGGCTAACCTGAGAGCCTGGAACCATTGTGTGCCCTGCCCTGACCAAACCTTTAAGAGCAATCAAAGCTGTGCTGTTGTGTATCCTAAACATAATGTAAAGGTTCACTGTATAATACTAGACTTGGTTTCCTTCACTTTTGCGCACAGGTCTTTTTTTCTTTTTGACTTGCTTCTCTTTTATTCCCTGCTAACGTCTACTGCTATGCCGGTTTTGTATCAAAAGACAATATATCAACATGTTTTTGTTTATATTTCAAATTTGATTAAAGTATGCACGTCATGGAAAAGTGTCTCCGTATCTCTCAGCCATACCTCACAAAAACACGATTATGATCCTAAATGGTTTTCAAGGTTTTTCACACTAAACATGACATGAAATCACTTCAATGACATGAATTCCTTGGAACACCCCCTTGAGTTCTCCGTAAAACTGACACACCCACTGTAACAATTTCATGTGAATAGGAGAAGGTCATTTTTGTGTAGTCGTGTCACTACAGAGGTAGGATCTTAATTTGCCCACTCTTTTGCAGGATATCTTAAAATGTGTAGTGTATTTGAGGTTTAAAAAGGCTTCTGAAGTTCGTAATTTCCACGTTGAAATTTCAGACTTGATTTTCTCTTATGAAGAATATATCAACCCCTACAAAAATGGCCATTAATTATAATCCACATAATACACATTTCCTGTTGCTGCAGGATTATTTTCCTGCTATGGCAAACTGGCTCAAATGAAGATCCTAAACTTGTACCCATATCAAACCCATTCTAATAATCCCTCAGCAAACTGAGTTTGAATCATGCCGATAGTACATGCTCTGACCCGCCCTTCCTGTTGATGCTACAGACCAAGTTGTAGAACTGGTTCTGTAATACTACAGAATAGAGGAGTGGAGAGACCTAGAGTGTGTAGAGGTGCGGTACAAGACTTGATTCTGTAAAGTTTGTGACATATAAAAAACAGTATGCACACATCAAGTACTAGATAATATTGTCCTCTATGTTGCAGTAGAGCTACAACTTTATGTAATACATATCCTAAGCAGAGGATCGATAATGAGCTAACAGTTTGATTTGTTTATAATACATATACTGAGACTATAATACCAACATGTTTTAAGCAGACCACCATAGTCCCTATGCCCAAGAACACAAAGGCAACCTGCCTAAATGACTACAGACCCGTAGCACTCACGTCCGTAGCTATTAAGTGCTTTGAAAGGTTGGTAATGGCTCACATCAACACCATTATCCCAGAAACCCTAGACCCACTCCAATTTGCATTCCGCGGGTCAGAGCATGTACTATCAGCATGATTCAAACTCAGTTTGCTGAGGGATCATTAGAATGGGTCAGATATGGGTACAAGTTTAGGATCTTAACTTGAGCCAGTTTGCTATAGCAGGAAAATAATCCTGCAGCAACAGGAAATGTGCATTATGTGGATTATAATTAATGGCCATTTTTGTAGGGGTTGATATATTCTTCATAAGAGAAAATCAAGTCTGAAATTTCAACGTGGAAATTACGAACTTCAGAAGCCTTTGCTCTGACCCGCCCTTCCTGTTGATGCTACAGACCAAGTTGTAGAACTGGTTCTGTAATACTACAGAATAGAGGAGTGGAGAGACCTAGAGTGTGTAGAGGTGCGGTACAAGACTTGATTCTGTAAAGTTTGTGACATAAAAAACAGTATGCACACATCAAGTACTAGATAATATTGTCCTCTATGTTGCAGTAGAGCTACAACTTTATGTAATACATATCCTAAGCAGGGGATCGATAATGAGCTAACAGTTTGATTTGTTTATAATACATATGCATTTGCTAGAAAACCAATTTCAATTAGTAACATTATTGCAACTACATTGTAAGTCCTAATATTTTTTTATACAGTATCCACCTTCTAAGGTAAATGACATTGGGGCTGAATTGACTTCCCGTCAGGGATGGACTTGGACAAGAATTCAGCCCTGGCATTTTATCCTATTAGACCATCCTAGAGACATTAATGACACTCAGGTGTGTCCAATTTATCAAATCAAACTTTTTTTGCCACATGCACCGAATACAACAAGTGTAGACTTTACCGTGAAATGCTTACTTACAAACCCTTAACCAACAGTGCAGTTCAAGAAGAAGAAAATATTTACCAAGTAGGCTAAAATTAAAAGTAATAATAAAAAGTAACACAATAAGAATAACAATAACGAGGCTATATACAGGGGGCACCGGTACCGAGTCAGTGTGAGGTAATCTGTACATGTAGGTGGGGCCGAAGTGACTATGCATAGGTAACAAACAAACAGCGAGTAGCAGCAGTGTACAAGAGGGGGGGGGGGGTTCAATGTAAATTGTCCGGTGGCGATTTTTATGAATTGCTCAGCAGTCTAATGGCTTGGGGGTAGAAGCTGTTGAGGAGCCTTTCGGTACTACACTTGGCGCTCCGGTACCACTTGCCTTGCGGTAGCAGAGAAAACACTCTATAACTTGGGTGACTGGAGTCTCTGACAATTTTCTGGGCTTTCCTCTGACACCGCCTATTATATAGGTCCTGGATGGCAGGAAGCCTGGCCCCAGTTATGTACTGGGCCGTTCGCACTAACCTCTGTAGCGCCTTACGGATAGATGCCGAGCAGTTGCCATACCAGGCGGTGATGCACCCGGTCAGGATGCTCTCAATGGTGCAGCTGTAGAACCTTTTGAGGATCTGGGGACCCATGCCAAATCTTTTCAGTCTCCTGATGTGGACACCAAGGAACTTGAAACTCTCGACCTGCTCCACTACAGCCCCGTCGATGTTAATGCGGGCCTATTCGTCCCGTCTTTTCCTGTAGTCCACGATCAGCTCCTTTGTCTTGCTCACATTGAGGGAGAGGTTGTTGTCCTGGCACCACACTGCTAGTACTCACCTCCTCCCTATAGGCTGTCTCGTCGTTGTCGGTGATCAGGCCTACCACTGTTGTGTCATCTGCAAACTTAATGATGGTGTTGGAGTTGTGCCTGGCCATGCAGTCGTGGGTGAACAGGGAGTACAGGAGGGGACTGAGCATGCGCCCCTGGGGAGCTCCAGTGTTGAGGATCAGCGTGGCAGATGTGTTGCTACCTACCCTCACCTCCTGGGGGCGGCCAATCAGGAAGTCCAGGATCCAGTTGCAGAAGGAGGTGTTTAGTCCCAGGATCCTTAGCTTAGTGATGAGCTTTGAGGGTACTATGGTGTTGAACGCTGAGCTGTAGTCAATGAAAAGCATTCTCACATAAGTGTTATTTTTGTCCAGGTGGGAAAGGGTAGTGTGGAGTGCAATAGAGATTGCATCATCTGTGGATCTGTTTGGGCAGAATGCAAATTGGAGTGGCTCTAGGGTTTCTGGGATAATGGTGTTGATGTAGTCGTGGAAAATCATTTTCAAATACAACGCTTACCAGAACTTTTAAAATCAAACATGCTCTTTATTACAATTGTACAGCCCACTGGCATGTCCCTGCGGAACACACCCCGCGGAACACACACTTTCTCAGAACTCCAGCTACTCTATTTATACACACATAGTATTGTCCGTCCCCTATGAAGTCATTCACCACCATCTGCTTTCAATTTGTTTATAATAGTGGCTGGACCCTCTATCCCAGTGTGTCCAATTACCTCTAGGCGTCACTCTGTCTGACATGTATGTTTGTAATAGAATTGTCAGACCATATGTCTAGTGTCCAATTGCTTTTAGGCGCCACTCTGTCTGACATGTATGTCAGCACAATGGAGAATCTACAAGGGTCAGAGGGTCAGAACGTCCCTTAGTAGACCTCCATCACCACGGTCCCATGACCCATGTTAACATGTGGTTCGTTACTTTAATGTTCAGCTATCTTTTATATTTATATTTTATCCATGTATCTTATGTTACCACTACACTACTACACCATCTGCTAATCTTTGGTTTCCTGTATTTACCAGAATGGCAAATGCACTCACATCTGCTCTCTTATACTACCTTCCAGTATACTCCTGTCTACTGTCCAACAGTGTGATATCTACCCACATATGTCACCTACTCCTACATAATCCCTCCTCTTGAGGGTATTAACCTCAAAAACCATACTAAAAATGACATATAGAGAGTAGATATCAATACCAACAATTGACTAAAACATTATCAAAATAAAGCTTACAAATCACTTGTACCAAACATCTCAAATTATTAAAACTAAAATAGGAGTACAAAATCCAATTAGAAACATTAATAAAAACCGAACTAGACCAAACATCTCCAGTTGACATAAGAGTAAAAGATCTAATTAGAAACATTAATAAAAAATAAAAATAATACAATGAATATAATAAGAAATTGAATGAGAAAATCAAAGACCTACATGCAGTTACAAAAGAAAATTGACACAACATCATTCTAAATTTAAGCATTTCAACATGATCCTCCTTGCAGACATGAATTTGGAAATACAGCATATACAGGTAGACCATCCTTACAAAAATCATGGCAAGCATAACCACCTCCAGGAACTACTCTATATAGACAGTTTGGATTCCCAAAGGGGCAGTCCAAAGGTCCACCGACCGCATTACAAGGCTTTCCATACTTATTAGTATACTTGCCTGGGCTACTCGGTACAGGATCAATCACCACAGGAGGGTCATCTCTCCTTACAGACATCTATTTAACTGCTGTCTGAACCACAATTGACTTTACCAGGGGTATAACACAACAAAATGCAATACCCAAAGCCAACAACCCTCCTCCCAACATGATGGTCATCCTAGCAAACATGACACAAACTCCACCCTTCTCCACTAAGAGCCAATTAAGTATAGTTAATGAATCCCTGTTGATTATATCATATATAATTAATCCATTCTAAGTTCATATTTGGTGTTATCCACAGAAATATAGATTCAAATCCTGATTTAACCTCCTCTCTGGCCTTGAAATCCCTAAGTAGACCTCTAAGCAGTCCAATTGCATTAAGGTATACCTCAGGATCCTTATCATAAACCCTTTTAACTCTAGGTTTTAACATAGTCATCATGGAGTGATTCAATAATAGTAACCTATTTAATTGCTCTAACTAAGGCACAAAGACCAATCCATCCATCAGGCAATACATTCAACAGTTAGTTTTTTCCACACATCCAGAAACTATCAGCAATACCTCTGTCTTGATTTTTCAACATATTAAGAGATGGCGCAACCTGAGTTATGTGACCACACAACCCTTTATCATTATTTTTACGAACTCCCACATTCTCTTAACACCCCAATAGTATCACATTCTACAGTGGTGTTTCCTACATCAATTCCTTCGGTGTCATGGCTGTAAAAACATTCATATTTTCCTTTAACCACGGTACCTCTGTCTAATTGAGGTACATTTAATTCAGTTCTAATATTATAGGCAACACAATCATTGTCTCCCAGCATGGTCTCATTCAACATAGTTTTACCCCTAGTACTTACCCAGAACAATCCTACATTTTATGTCACACAAGGGAATAGAATACTTTCTATTGGTATAATAGTCATTTTTACAACTTACACAGTTTTTACATGATGCTGGTTCAGAGACTATTAAAAGATCAGACAAAGGTGATTTTCTTCACAAAATACAATTGTCCATTCTGTGTCTGTTTGCCATATACTTAGCCCATTCGTATCACTCCTTCTTCACTACTTCTTCTCATGTAGTGTCCTTGAGTGGTTCTGATTCTGATATATCTAATTCTGTTGCTTTTTCAATGTTCTTATCTTGAGGTAGATCATTAGAGTTTATCAGAAAGTTTCAAATATCAGTAAAAACTCTCCTGACTGATGTCTCAGGTTGCTATGTTGGCACGGTGGTCTGCTTGGTAAGGGCAGTCGATGTCATCTAGTGGTAGCTACTGTGGTCGTCACAGCAGCCGCCACCCTTGTTGTTGTCACAGGTTCTTCCTGTTCAGGTGCAGGGGTAGGTCTTCACCTTCCACTGGTTCAATCTTGTTCATGATGAGCACCTACTCGTCTTTTTCTTTGATTCATGTCAGGTCACATCCTTTCGGGTCCCAAACGACTTCTCCCTTTGTTTGGTGATGTGTCCATCCACAGAGTGCAATCTCCGATAAGGGTTTGATCCTTATGATTGAGATAGACTTCAGTTCTCCTGCTTCTGTTATACATTGAGGTGGAACATAGATTCTAACCTTGTCAGTCTTTTTGGATTGTTCGGCTGATTCCATTCTTCTCTTCCTGCTCCCACCATACATCTTGATTGTGCATTAGTCTGTTGTTTCTATACTAGCATTCACTGTTGCTTCTATTATGTCAATGTCATTATTCTTTTGTTGTTCTAACATCAATTGTCTGTAAAGGAGGCCATTCAAAAGTTTAAAAGTCAATTGTGGGGTAATCCCCATTTTCTTCAGCTTGCGGGACTTTTCCTCCTCTTTCTTCACCTGAAGCTCCCTCCTCAGGCCGGACTTAGCTTCCATCTGGAAGGGTTTCAATTTTAGGAAAGAAACGTTCTTATTCTGTTCCTTGTGAGGCCTCTCCTCCTCTTCTGGGTGCATTAGTCGGTGCACGTGTCATATTTTGGCTTTCACTTGATTTACTGTTTTCTTGGCTCCTCCCTGGCATCTCAATCGTTTCCGCTGCTCCTGCTCCCTCCAGGCTCCCTCCTGGTGAATCAGCATCCTCAGTGTCCTCATCTCTATGTGGTTGTATCCTTCTCTCTGTTGGGACTCAGCTGCAGTGGTTCAGATGGTACCACGTCTGGCTTCTTTTCACTTGGACGGCCGTTCTTGTTGCTTTGGCCACCTCATAGGGTCCATCTCTCCTCGGTTGATCCCACTTCCTCCGGATCCCTCCAACGTGGACTAGATCTCCTGGTACCACTGAGAGAGGTCCTTCTGGTCCCCTTGGATCATCAGACGCAGAACCTCTCATCCTGGTTCAGGTTTCTGCCTACTTTCTGTGAAGCATTCATACTTAGAGACTTATGGCCTCTGTTCTAAGATTGCACCATACATCCTCTTACTTCCATCACTCATCACACAACAAACAGACATTCCAGCTGAAGCTGGCGAACCCCTCTCCTTCTGGTTTCCTAAACATAAGACTTGGAAAACAACAGACAAAACATAACAGCATTGACAATGTTATGTGTTATGCATAAATATATTCATGCAAACTAAAATCTGAGACCATGACAATTCCCACTCTCTCTTTACCTGACTCTATGCCTCCAGGATACTTTTCTGCTGGACTCCACAAAAATAAAAGCCCTAAAAAGCTTCCTCATGCTTCCACCCAGTCTTCCCCTTTCGGCCACAGGTTCTGAGAGGTGTTCCCAAATCATGTCATTTTTACTTAGTTTCCCATCTACTCCATTTCAACTGATAATCATGTGCATAACCTACAATTAACATTCTCTCTTCTTGAATTAATTCAACACTGTATATGCTTTCATATCAATCCCTTTAACATGTTTGTTTAGAGTATAATATCCTATCATCCATTCTCTTTCACATGATGTATTAAAAATAAAACAAGTAGCCTCCAAACTCAACCCAGTATGTCTATAGTGGAATCTAATCTCTCTCTCTTTCTCTCTCTGATTCCACATCCTCTGTCATGGTGTTTTCAAGCTCACCCATTATTCAGCTGGACCTTACTTCTCGTGAGACTTATGCACCCACCAAAGAGAGACATAAAGAACTTTACCACTGCAGTGTTGTAAGAAGTATACCACCAGCCTGGTGTATCTTGATGTACACTCAGTCTCCAGAATGCAGCCCAAGCCCTTCCATTTCTGGCTGTTTTTTCCTGAGGACATACACACTAACACATGGGTTATTCCCTGACAACAGACTTCCTTCTTATAGCAAGATCACTAAATCTTAATTTTTAATAACAGCCCTATGTAAACATTCTGCCTCAATACCTGGCCTCCTGCCACAGAAATATTCATAATGATAGTTAAATGATGGTCCCTACGGCAACTGCTGTAAAATAACATGTAATCAGTCAAGCGTCTTCCAGTTGGAAGAATATCCAATCCTAACAAAACTATGTCATAAGTTTCTTAAACTTTTGCTCTAATGTTCAAAATGCCACCACTTATTCTTTTTACCATATCTTTAGATATGTGAATTGTTCTATTTACTTTTAGAATTGTCCCTATATTTTACACAGCCAGCTGTCTTTCCTTTTCTGTGAATTATCTCTATTTTTATACATTTTTCTAGAAATAACACCCCTTTACTACCATTACCTTCATTTATAAGTCCCCTAACCCATAACTGCCATTGTTTGATACATACTTAAAACATCCTTAAGTCAATTTATATATCATTTATATCAGTCCCTCCTCAGGAACATATACACAACCTTATGTTCCTCAAAACAAAAATAAATTGACCAAACGAGAAAAAGAGAAAAAAAATAAAAATAAAATTATAATAATTATTGCACATGTGCAATATTATCACTATTTGTAAAGAAATGAAACCTGGAGAAAACATCCATCCGTGTCATTCTATGCCCAAGTTATTGTTGGTCTCTTTCTTCTTCATTCATGGGTATCTTCGCACAACAGACTACCTTTTTATTCAATTAAACATTACATTTTATCATTCCAATTCCAATGACATTATAAAACGAAAGAAACAAAAAACCTTTAATCTAAAATTCTGTAAGTTTTGTCAACCACCTTGTCTCAGGATTAGTTTCCAGAGCTTCCCTAGGCCTATTAACGTTAAACAGTTCTATATCCAAATAACTAAACAGTTCTTTTTGAAATACTTTTCCCAATCCAATATTCAGGATAACAGTCCTTAGTGTTACCTTTAACTCAAATATGACCTCATCTATTCAATACACATCATCCCTTTAATAATTAACATTTATACTAAACACTTTAATTACCAGTACCATCTATTTTCCCAATAGCCCCTGTCTCAGTTTCTCTCATGAATGGCCTGATAATAAAAAAAATCAGTACCCCAATAACTTTAAGTCATTATTCTCCCAACAAATATAATGTAATTTCAGCATGTCTTTTTTTTTAGATACAGTTCACAGGTCATCAGACACAGTTGTCCCTCACTGTTCAGTCGGTTAGGGTGGGTTTGAGCTCCACACCCACTTGTAGTGATATTCTCTCCCATGCCTTAAAGCATTCTGACGTCACCTTCTATGATAACTCCCTTATTCTACCGGTGATTTCTCAGACGAATTACAGATGAGGTATTTATCAACAAAACCCTTTGGAGTAACTTTCATCACTTTCTATATGCAGAATGAACAAAACACATTTGTGTATTTATCCAAAGACCATAACCCCAAGGAACTGATAGTTTTACCCATGAACCCATGTTATATCAAAATAAAAATTAAAATAAACCTATTCGAATAACTTATTCAATTTAAGGGTACAACTCTTCATAATTTTCCCAGGGACATAATAGATTTTCAAAGTAATTATACAGTTTGAATAGAGTCTTGTGTCTTTTAAACATTTAAAAATTAAATCCCACCTGTTCCAACAATTTCTAGTAAAAGGTGATCAGTCTTTCACAGGAAATTCTTAGGAATCAGGGCATTTTGACACCATTAAAATGTTTCCACTCCCCTTTCTTTAGGAACAACTTAAATACATTTTTCAAAAAATAATTCCATCATTCTGCATACCCAAATTGAAACTGAAGTGGAAAAAGCCCTTCCAATAAATCTACTAATGTATATTCATTCCCAGTACACGGTGCACTTACTAGTAAACCATAGCCAATAGCACACAGGGACTGGACTCACTTATCCAGAACTCCATTTATTAGCCTTATCCAGATATTTTTATTTTTAAAGCGTCTGACTTTAATTAACTGCTTTCCACAGTAATGCAGACTCCAATGATATTTCGACCAGAGAAGATTAAACCCTTTTTTTCTGGAAAAGAAAGTATACATATCGTTAATTTCACAACGTCAGCTTTTAATCTGCAAATAGTTTTTATTCCATAAACATCTTAACATTTTTCAGAGAATGACGGTATAGAATGTCTAACAATTAAAATTCCATCTGTACTCTACTATATGTCAAGTCAAACGTGATCTAATACTTCGTCTTGACCACATATAAACTGTAATCTCTATGAACCACTCATTGTTCGCTCAGAGACAATACACCGCCAAGTAAAAATTCCATTCACACTAACCTCAAACCGATTAGTTGTTTGTTATTTTGACAAGGAAATAAACTCTCGTATATCGGCATTTCCTGCTACCACACTAAGTTCTAGTGTCACCTTACACTAATTTTCCCCATAACCCGCTATATCCATATTCAAAACAGGGAGCTATTTTCTTATTTGTTTTTAGATATTGTCAATAGTTCTACTAATCACCCGCACGTCTGCGAGGACGAGTGGAACCACATTTGTCTTTTATAGTAATGTATTTGCTGATGATAGAATGTTACCAGGTAATGGCGTCCCCCATTATCCAGTTTTTTCATATTCAATCCGAAGTCGGTAGAACTAATGTGCGCGTCTTTTAGTGAATCCATGGCTTTCTTTTTAAAAAATCCCTCAATGCTATGGTGAAACAATCCTTTTGTTTTTATGCCACTATTTATTTATTTATTTTCCTAAATACTCCCATGTATTATACACCTCTTATTTACTATTTTTCCGAGGTAGAGCTAATCTCCTTTCCAATTAATAATTCATTTGTCACATCACTTAATTTCTCTTATCAAAGCCTACTCTATATAGTACAGACATTTTTCTGAATACTACAGATGACTTAATGTCTTATCCTAGTACAGTACTTCAAATATCACTGTGTTTTTCCCTTTACAGATATAATTATTTATTCATTTTATTCGTTTGGTTTGTTATTACAGTTCTAATCTATTTTTAAGATTACATTTACCTTACATTTAAGTCATTTAGCAGACTCTCTTATCCAGAGCGACTTACAAATTGGAAAGTTCATACATATTCATCCTGGTCCCCCCGTGGGAATTGAACCCTCAACCCAGGCGTTTGTAAGCACCATGCTCTACCAACTGAGCCACACAGGTCCACTGCCCGCTCCATTAAGATCTCTATCTAACGTCTTACTTTTACCTTTTCTCTATATTCTTATTGTTTCATTGTCTTTTATCCCATTTTACTGTTTAATTCCTGATTCACGGTTTTAGTGAAACCAACCTCTCATATTCTGGTCTCTGTCCTTCAGGCTATTTTTAGACCGTAGCTTCTGTAGACACAGAGTGATCGACGGCCTGTTTTTTCCTCTTCCTTTGTTACACCGTTCGTGAATCCTTAATCTGTCCTGAATTTCACTATTTATCACTATTTATCTTAACTAACCTAGATTCGTTTTTAACTTTATAGTACAATTTCATTTTATCAACGATTCTACTTTCTGTTTTGTTACCACACTGTTCTATTCATATTATACTATTCGGTTAACTCCTCTTTAATTATTTTTATTCATTATTTATTTTGATACCTTTTTAGTAATTTTACTATGGTCCCTTACTACTTTATCACATCAGTGTTTTTATCCTTGCTTATAACTTATTTTACTTCGATGTTTCTTAACTTCTTTCCCTCTGCCTAATAGCAGTTAACGACACCCTTCATCAACTCTACTCTGTCACAGGAGAGCTGCGCGCTCCCTCTCCTGGACGTTCTGCCTACACACACACACAACTTGTCTTTCCTTCCTAATCTTCTATTTTTACACAGATCTACTCATTTCTTACAACATTATCATTCATCCTTTTATGTTTCATCCGTTCATTCAATCCCTTTGTTTTTACCTCAAAACAACTCAGTCTTTCTTTATTGACTTAATTCACTTCCTCCTACATAAGCCTAGACTTCTACAATATGACGAGACTACTGTCTAATCGGATCAGCTTGTCTTCATATCCTATTCAACCCCCAATACTTATCTTTTCTTCTATTATTAGAGTAGTATTGTGGCGTGACCTACTGAATTACCAAACCCTGGTAGCTAGACAGAGCGGTTTTTTATTCGCAGGATTTCTTTTGCATTTGAACGCCGCACAATCGGGCCAACGTTTTTCCTGCACCTACTACTTCACTCATACAGTCCTCCTTTCAGAGCGGAAACTATGAATATTTATTTAACTACTGATTTATGTTTTGACCGTATAAGTTACTTTTGCAGTTGAACGCCGCACAATCGGGCCAACGTTTTCCTACAACCTACTGATTTATGCTTTGACCGTATAAGTTACTTTTGCAGTTGAACGCCGCACAATCGGGCTAACGTTTTCCTACAACCTACTGATTTATGCTTTGACTGTATAAGCTACTTTTGCAGTTGAACGTCGCACAATCGGGCTAACGTTCTTCCTGCCTTCTAAATATTTCACCCGTTCAGCCCTTCTTTCAAAGCGGTAACCATGAAATATTTATTTAACTACTAAATATTCACCAACAGACCCTTCTGCCGCGCCGTGAATATCCCACCCAAGCAGACCTTTTCAAAAATGTTAACCAGCCATCTCAGCCAGATGCGCAAACAACCGCATCATTTAAGCTACACATTCGAACGGTCTGATCTGAACGAGCGCATGCATGCTCACTCTACATCTAACACAAGCAAAGTTCACAGCACCTATTCACTCAGTCTCTATACATGCGCATATTTAATACAATTCCCCAAATTACACATACATGCACATTCATTGAATTTAAAAGTTCTTTTGTATTTACTGGTTTCATTTTAGGAAATTTGAAAGAGAGACTTACGTGGCGCTCCTCTCGCTGAGACAGTATCTCTGAAGCAATCTTACACAAACATTTCAACTATTGTAAGAACTTGCTTACCGTCTAGTTGGGCGGCCACCCTTGTTTGCCAGAATGTCCAAAGACACTATCTCCAGCCCTGAACGCCATTCCTCAGTCCCTGTCCCTCCTGGCTCAGCTCGCCAAATAAGTCGTGGAAAATCATTTTCAAATACAACGCTTACCAGAACTTTTAAAATCAAACATGCTCTTTATTACAATTGTACAGCCCACTGGCATGTCCCTGCGGAACACACCCCGCGGAACACACACTTTCTCAGAACTCCAGCTACTCTATTTATACACACATAGTATTGTCCGTCCCCTATGAAGTCATTCACCACCATCTGCTTTCAATTTGTTTATAATAGTGGCTGGACCCTCTATCCCAGTGTGTCCAATTACCTCTAGGCGTCACTCTGTCTGACATGTATGTTTGTAATAGAATTGTCAGACCATATGTCTAGTGTCCAATTGCTTTTAGGCGCCACTCTGTCTGACATGTATGTCAGCACAATGGAGAATCTACAAGGGTCAGAGGGTCAGAACGTCCCTTAGTAGACCTCCATCACCACGGTCCCATGACCCATGTTAACATGTGGTTCGTTACTTTAATGTTCAGCTATCTTTTATATTTATATTTTATCCATGTATCTTATGTTACCACTACACTACTACACCATCTGCTAATCTTTGGTTTCCTGTATTTACCAGAATGGCAAATGCACTCACATCTGCTCTCTTATACTACCTTCCAGTATACTCCTGTCTACTGTCCAACAGTGTGATATCTACCCACATATGTCACCTACTCCTACAATGTGAGCCATTACCAACCTTTCAAAGCACGTAATGGCTACGGATGTGAGTGGTACGGGTCTGTAGTCATTTAGGCAGGTTGCCTTTGTGTTCTTGGGCACAGGGACTATGGTGGTCTGCTTGAAACATGTTGGTATTACAGACTCAATCAGGGACATGTTGAAAATGTCAGTGAACACACCTGCCAGTTGGTCAGCACATGCCCGGAGCACACGTCCTGGTAATCTGTCTGGCCCCACAGCCTTGTGTATGTTGACCTGTTTAAAGGTCTTACTCACGTCGGCTACGGAGAGCGTGATCACACAGTCGTCCGGAACAGCTGATGCTCTCATGCATGCCTCAGTGTTGCTTGCCTCGAAGCGAGCATAGCTCGTCTGGTAGGCTCGTGTCACTGGGCAGCTCGCGGCTGTGCTTCCCTTTGTAGTCTGTAATAGTTTGCAAGCCCTGCCACATAAGACGAGTGTCGGAGCCGGTGTAGTATGATTCAATCTTAGCCCTGTATTGACGCTTTGCCTGTTTGATGGTTCGTCGCAGGGCATAGCAGGATTTCTTGTAAGCTTCCGCGTTAGAGTCCCGCACCTTGAAAGCGGCAGCTCTACTCTTTAGCTCAGTGCGAATGTTGCCTGTAATCCATGGCTTCGGGTTGGGGTATGTACGTACAGTCACTGTGGGGACGACATCCTCGATGCACTTATTGATAAAGCCAGGGACTGATGTGGTGTACTCCTCAGTGCCATCGGAAGAATCCCTGAACATGTTCCAGTCTGTGATAGCAAAACAGTCCTGTAGTTTAGCATCTGCTTCATCTGACCACTTTTTTATAGACCGAGTCACTGGTGCTTCCTGCTTTAATTTTTGCTTGTAAGCAGGAATCAGGAGGATAGAGCTGTGGTCGGATTTACCAAATGGAGGGCGAGGGAGGGCTTTGTATGCGTCTCTGTGTGTGGAGTACAGGTGATCTAGAATTTTTTCCCTCTGGTTGCACATTTAACATGTTGATAGAAATTTGGAAGAACTGATTTAAGTTTCCCTGCATTAAAGTCTCCGGCCACTAGGAGCGCCGCCTCTGGGTGAGTGGGTTCCTGTTTGCTTATTTCCTTATACAGCTGACTGAGTGCGGTCTTAGTGCCAGCATCTGTCTGTGGTGGTAAATAAACAGCCACGAAAAGTATAGCTGAAAAGTCTCTAGGCAAGTATTGTGGCCTGCAATTTATCACAATATACTCTACTTCAGGTGAGCAAAATCTAGAGACTTCCTTAGATTTCGTGCACCAGCTGTTGTTTACAAATACGCACAGACCACCCCCCTTGTCTTACCGGAGTGTGCTGTTCTATCTTGCCGTTGCAGCGTATATCCAGCTAGCTGAATATCCATGTCGTCATTCAGCCATGATTCCATCAAACATAGGATATTACAGTTTCTGATGTCCCGTTGTTAGGATATTCGTGATTGTGCCTCGTCTTATTTATTGTCCAATGATTGCACGATGGCGAGTAATATTGACGGTAATAGCAGCTTTCCCACTCGCCATCTCCGGGTCCTGACCAGGCTCTTTGTCCTCTGTACCTGCGTCGCATCCTCTTGCAAATAACGGGGATGTCGGCCCTGTCGGGTATTTGGAGAATGTCTTGTGCGTCCTCCTTGTTGTAGAAAAAATCTTTGTCTAATCCGAGGTGGGTGATCGCTGTCCTGATATCCAGAAGCTCTATTTTGCCGTAAGATACGGTTGCAGAAGCATTATGTACAAAATAAGTTACAAATAATGCAAAAAAAACCACATAATAGCACATTTGGTTGGGCGCCCGTAAAACTGCTGCCATTTCTTTCGGCGCCATTTTAAACAGCATCTCTGCATCTCTGTGTGTGGAGTAAAGGTGGTCTAGGATTTTTTTTCTCCCTGTTTGCACATGTGACATGCTGGTAAAAATTTGGTAAAACTGATTTAAGTTTGCCTGCATTAAAGTCCCTGGCCACTAGGAGGACCGCTTCTGGGTGAGCATTTTCTACTTTGCATATGGCCTTATAGAGTTGGTTGAGAGCGGTCTTAGTGCCAGCTTCGCTTTGTGGTGGTAAATAGACGGCTACGAATAATACAGATGAGAACTCTGTTGGTAGATAGTGCGGTCGACAGCTTATCATAAGGTACTATTCCTCAGGAGAGCAATACCGCGAGACTTCTTTAATATTAGACATCGCGCACCAGCTGTTATTGACAAAAAGACACACACCCCCACCCCTCGTCTTACCAGAGGTAGCGTCTCTGTTCTGCCGGTGCATGGAAAATCCTGCCAGCTCTATATTGTCCTTTTCTTCATTCAGCCACGTCTCGGTGAAACATAAGATGTTGCAGTTTTTAATGTCCCGTTGGTAGGATAATCTTAATATTAGGCCATCAATTTTATTTTCTAATGATTGCACGTTAGCAAGAAGAATGCAAGGCATTGGGAGTTTACTCACTCGCCTCCGGATTCTCAGAAGGATCCCCAATCTGCGTCCCCTTTTCCGGCGTCATTTCTTCACGCAAAAGGCGTGGATCTGGGCCTGTTCCAGTGAAAGCAGGATATCTGTCTCGTCGGAATCGTTAAAGGAAAAAGTTTCTTCCAGTCCGTGGTGAGTAATCGCTTTTCTGATGTCCAGAAGTTATTTACGGTCATAAGAGGCGGTAACAACAACATTATGTACACAATAAGATACAAATAAGTTACACAAAATGCAAAAAAACGGCGGTGTGGGAACAGAAGCCACCATCCTGCAGCTCCATATTAGCTTTAATTGCCGATCTGCGACGAGACTTCGACCACCCAGTCAGCGGACAAGAAGCGGCCAGCCGACTGTTCAACATCCTCTAAGGGGCGAGACCAATGGCTGACTTCGCCATTGAGTTCCGCACCCTCGCCGCCAAGAGTGGGTGGAATACGGAGACCCTGTTCACCGCTTTCCACCAACTCCATCAAGGATGAACTGGCCTCTCCGGAACTGGGAGAGGACCTTGAGTCCCTGATAATGCTGGCAATCTGGATCGACAACCGCCTCCGAGAACGCGTGAGACAGTGCCTTTTTGACACCACCCCAGTATCCTGATTTCTTGAGCACTCCAAGCCCCCCGAACAGAGCATTGAGGAGCCCATGCAACTGGGACGCACATGTCTGAGCCAACAGGCGCATGTGCGAAGGCTGTTGCCTATACACGGGAGGTCTCGGTCATCTCCGTGCTACATGCCCAGAGCAGACGGGAAACACCAGGGCTCGCCAGGACAAGGGGAGACCCTGACGAGCTGTGTAGTTACCTCCCGGGTACCCAGTCACTATCTGTCACTACCCGCAACCTTCCACTGGGACAATCGTCAGCACAAGATTCAAGCCTTCATGGACTCTGGGGCCGCGGATAAGTTCATTGATCAGGACCTTGCCAGAGAATTACAAATCCCCTGCGTGAAGTGTCCCATCCCATTGGCTCCGGTCAGATAGAATATTAGATCAAGCCCATTCTACTGCAGGTTGGGGTGAACCACTTATTTTGATCACTGCTCCTGAGAACCCCCTTATCCTAGGGTACCCCTGGCTAGCGCTACATAACCCACTATTCTCCTGGTCCATGGGACACCTACTAGACTGGGGTAAGAACTGCCAGACTAAATGTTTAAGACCCCCACCAAGAGCCTCGTCGTGTCCTCCTGCATCCATTTAAGACCAAGACTTCTCCGCTCTCCCCTCCGGGAGGCCTTCAGTAAGAGGCAAGCCACCACCCTTCCCCCCATGGTCTATACGACTGTACCATAGAATTCTTACCCGGCTCCACAACTCCCCGGGCCGTCTGTACTCCCTCTCGACCCCTGAAGCAACAGTCATGGATAATTACATCTGGGAGTCGCTGGAGGCAGGTTTCATTCGCCCCTCTACATCCCCAGCTGGTGCAGGCTTCTTCTTCGTGGGTAAGAAGGATGGAGGCCTGCGTCCTTGCATCGATTACAAAGGGCTGAACCGGATTACGATCAAGAATCGTTACCCCCTATCCCTGACGTCCGCTGTCTTGGAATTGGCCCAAGGTGCCCAATTCTTCACCAAACTAGATCTCCACAACGCTAACAATCTGGTGACAATCAGGGAGGGAGATGAGTGGAAAGCTGCCTTTAACACCCCTAGTGGTCACTATGAGTATTTAGTCATGCCCTTCAGATTATCGAACTTACCGGCAGTCTTTCAAGCATTGGTCAATGACACTCTTAGGGATATGTTGAATCAGTTCTCTACCAAATGGACCCTGTAAAGGTTGAGGCGGTCGCCGACTTGCCCCATCCCACCTCACTAAAGCAGGTCCAGCGGTTCCTCGGGTTTGCCAATTTTTACAGGTGTTTTATATGCAACTTTGGTGTGGTGGCAGCGCCTCTCACGGTCCTAACCCGCAAGTCCCAGCCTCGGACACTTGAGCAGGGGCGGTCCTTTCACAGCGGAACAAGGAGGACAAGAGTGTGCAAAGCTGTCATCAAGGCAAAAAGTGGCTACTTTGAAGAATCTCAAATATAAAATGTATTTTGATTTGTTTAACACTTTTTGGTCACTGCATGATTCCATACGTGTTATTTCAGAGTGCTGATCTCTTCACTATTATTCTACAATGAGATTGAATATGTCCATGAACACTCCAGCCAGCTGATCTACGCATGCTCTGAGGACATGGCTTGGGATGCCGTCTGGGTTGACAGCCCTGCGAGGGTTAACACGCTTAGGGTTCTTGGCACTGAAGAATCCTCCCAAAAGGTACTTCCGAGAACCCCATAGGAGGTGGGGTTCATCAAGGTACCTCCTTAGTTCTTGGGGGTTCTTGCAGGAACCTAATTGCCCAACTGAAAATGTGGATTTGAATTTTAGAAAACAGCAGGTGCAGGCACTTAACATTTTTAAGATCTCTTCAATTTAAGGTAAGGTTTCTTGTATTATCTAAATTGATATTGTTTCATGACGATACCATCAATCTTTTCATATTTGTGCAAATGGCTGTGTTTGGCACACTTTAATGGATGTCAATCAAGAGGTGTTGACGGCTATAGCTGTATTGGGCACAGATGACTGAACTGCCCACTTATTTCTGTGTCTGTAGCTTTTTTTTCAATGTAACCTTTATTTAACTAGGCAAGTCAGTTAAGAACAAATTCTTATTTACAATGACGGCCTACCAGGGAACAGGAACAGTGGGTTAACTGCCTTGTTCAGGGGCAGAAGGACAGATTTTTACCTTGTCAGCTCAGGGATTCAATCCAGCAACCTTTCGGTTACTGGCCCAATGCTCTAACCCTATACTGACGAGGAGGCACACAAAGGTATGTACAATTGATATTGATTTTTCACATAGCGTTATGCAGATTACATGTAGACTATCATCTAATTTCTATTAATGGTTTCTCTAAAACCTTATAGGACTCAGTCATAGCAGCCATCTTCCTCCTCCCAGACCTCTTCAATGAAGATCACAGAGGTCTCTACATTATGGACAAGGTATATGTATGAAAACCGTTGTCAAAAGTGAACAGTTTTTTCATTCACATTTGCCACAAAAAAAAGGTATGATTACTGTCATGTGCATCATCTGTAAAAATTATTATTTTTGTGTTCACAGACTTCACCCTTCCTACACTGCTGATGAACATAACTGGAAACCTGTTTGATCACCATGCACTGCAAAATCATTCTGGCTATGGATACAAAGGATATCAACACATTAACACGAAAGAGCATATACTGATTGAACTTGGAGCTCTGCTGGGAGTTTACCGCATATTTTGAATTCTGCTTTGCCACTAAAATCATAATAAACACTGACAAATAAAGGTTTTTGTTATTGTTATGCTGATTTATAATGGGCGAGGTAAAAATGGTTATTCGAGGAACCATTAAAGGGGGTTCTCTTCAAAGAACTTGTAGAGGTTCCCCCACAGTTTCAATTTGAAGAACCCGTAAAAGATCTTCCTGGAATCTTTTATTTTTAGTGTGTACCCTAAGTGTTAAGTACTACAGGGTTCCAGACTAACATTTTCCTCTGCTGTCACTGGTGCCTCTAATTTTGACAGTTGGTGGCACTAGTCCATGATATGGTGATTTGGTCAGACACAATTCATGAGTAATCATCTTATAAATGAATTCATAGGGCTTTATTAAGAAGTGTAATAAATAGTCTACTGGGGTATTAAAGAAATGTTTAATCTAACACGTCCAAGCAGTAATGCATGACTCAAGATATTTTGGATGTGTAACCTAATCCAGTGATCGACATGAATTTTGGGTTGACAATTATACTATAGTTGTTATATATTTAGACCTATTGGCCTATGCCCTCCCAATGGCCCACAATTGCATTTTGAACTGTTACACCATCAGAACGCATTTTTGTCTCTCATGTGAATGGGTGATTCGCTTAACACAGCAGCATACCCCATCGAAACAGGAAAAGGGGCAGGGCAGACACTTTCATTACAGGAATCATGAGGATAATGCACGTTATTGTGTGAGCAAATCATGGTTGTAGCAGCCAAAAAATAGGCAGTTTTGAGGGAGGTGACAATGTAGAATGTGCTCTTTCTAAGTTTATATTTACCCTTTCCGCATTTCACAATCCATGATCTTGGCTGTCTAACTGATGTCCTAGTCGGATCAGGTCTCTTTGCTGATGCCACGTTTGACTTTGAGTGTGAGTTTGCGTGCTCAGCTCAGCCAATCAGAAAACTGGGCCGTTCCTTCTTGGTAAGGGGACCAGCCGTTGCCCACTGATCAGCCAAAGGTTCATTATAGATTATTATCAGTGGCGATTTGAGCATGTAAATCTTGGTGGAGCAAAGAATATATATAATAATTATTCATGCCAGCAAAGCCACTACACTACACTAAACAATACATTAAGTGCACTATAACAGTGACAAACAGTGACCATAAACTGTTAGGGCCTACATAAAGCTGTCCCAACAGCAGTCCCAACACCTTATTTTAAAAAATATATATTTAACCTTTATTTAACCAGGTAAGCTAGTTGAGAACAAGTTCTCATTTACAACTGCGACCTGGCCAAGAAAGCAAAGCAGTTCGACACATACAACAACACAGAGTTACACAAGGAATAAACAAACATACAGTCGATAATACAGTAGAAAAAGTCTATATACAGTGTGTGCAAATGAGGTAGGATAAGGGAGGTAAGGCAATAAATAAGCCATGGTGGCGAAGTAATTACAATATAGCAATTAAACACTGGAGTGGTAGATGTGCAGAAGATGAATGTGCAAGTTGAGATACTGTGGTGCAAAGGAGGATAAGGGAGGTAAGGCAATAAATAAGCCATGGTGGCGAAGTAATTACAATATAGCAATTAAACACTGGAGTGGTAGATGTGCAGAAGATGAATGTGCAAGTTGAGATACTGTGGTGCAAAGGAGCAAGATAAATAAATAAATACAGTATGGTGATGGGGTAGTTGGATGGGCTATTAACAGATGGGCTATGTACAGGTGCAGTGATCTGTGAGCTGCTCTGACAGCTGGTGCTTAAAGATAGTGAGGGAGATATGAGTCTCCAGCTTCAGTGATTTTTGCAGTTCATTCCAGTCATTGGCAGCAGAGGAAAGGCGGCCAAAGGAAGAATTGGCTTTGGGGGTGACCAGTGAGATATACCTGCTGGAGCACGTGCTACGGGTGGGCGATCACCTGGCTATCAGCGGAGCCTTGTCAGGCATCGATACAGTTAAAACATAGCTGATATAGCTGACTTGTTTAAACAAAGGTGGTTTCTACTGACAATTGAGATGTACAAACTATGGCATAAGGGAACGACGAGTTGATAAGAGGCAATCCGTAATTTCGATTAAGACATTTATGAGCGAGCTAGGACAGACGTTGTCAATATAACTATTTGTTCAGAACTTTTGAAATGTACAGTGTCAGAATTCAGAACATGGGCCATTCTTACAGTATTCTCCCTGTAAACCAAGTCAGAACCGTAGGATAAATAAAGGGGGCATATAAGCAGACAATGAAAGCTCTTACAATATTCAATGATTACATTTTGCTAAAATAGGCTTTAGGCTACATGTGGACATGCACCACCAAGTCAGAACAGTTAGCAAATTAAGAGGGGAAAAGGGACCAAATTATTAGCATGAGGCACATGGGCTACTAACAGATTACTACACAACATACACTTAGTATTACTTTCTTAGCTACAGTATACATATCTCCCTGGCATATTACATCATTTATGCAGCAGCATACAAGACATTTTTCAACTCACCTTGTTGTGCTGTGTTCACTTCCTTCCAAACCACTCATTGTTGAATTTGCGATTTCCAACGTGTTGTGTAATGTTTATGTCCAATGGCCGATGAGCACCAATAAGTTTTATCTATGATTTCTCTTCATTATTTATCTTCATATGATAAGGATGGAAAAGGATTTGCCAGTACATTGTCAACTTGATTCATGATGATGACTGCTAGCTAAGATTTTTAAAGTATGATGTTGACATGATCAGTCCAATCAAAGCTACAGTGGGGAGAACAAGTATTTGATACACTGCCGATTTTGCAGGTTTTCCTACTTACAAAGCATGTAGAGGTCTGTCATTTTTATCATAGGTACACTTCAACTGTGAGAGACGGAATCTAAAACAAAAATCCAGAAAATCACATTGTATGATTTTTAAATAATTAATTTGCATTTTATTGCATGACATAAGTATTTGATCACCTACCAACCAGTAAGAATTCCGGCTCTCACAGACCTGTTAGTTTTTCTTTAAGAAGCCCTCCTGTTCTCCACTCATTACCTGTATTAACTGCACCTGTTTGAACTCGTTACCTGTATAAAAGACACCTGTCCACACACTCAATCAAACAGATTCCAACCTCTCCACAATGGCCAAGACCAGAGAGCTGTGTAAGGACATCAGGGATAAAATTGTAGACCTGCACAAGGCTGGGATGGGCTACAGGACAATAGGCAAGCAGCTTGGTGAGAAGGAAACAACTGTTGGCGCAATTATTAGAAAATGGAAGAAGTTCAAGATGACGGTCAATCACCCTCGGTCTGGGGCTCCATGCAAGATTTCACCTCGTGGGGCATCAATGATCATGAGGAAGGTGAGGGATCAGCCCAGAACTACACGGCAGGACCTGGTCAATGACCTGAAGAGAGCTGGGACCACAGTCTCAAAGAAAACCATTAGTAACACACTACGCCGTCATGGATTAAAATCCTGCAGCGCACGCAAGGTCCCCCTGCTTAAGCCAGTGCATGTCCAGGCCCGTCTGAAGTTTGCCAATGACCATCTGGATGATCCAGAGGAGGAATGGGAGAAGGTCATGTGGTCTGATGAGACAAAAATAGAGCTTTTTGGTCTAACTCCACTCGCCGTGTTTGGAGGAAGAAGAAGTATGAGTACAACCCCAAGAACACCATCCCAACCGTGAAGCATGGAGGTGGAAACATCATTCTTTGGGGATGCTTTTCTGCAAAGGGGACAGGACGACTGCACCGTATTGAGGGGAGGATGGATGGGGCCATGTATCGCGAGATCTTGGCCAACAACCTCCTTCCCTCAGTAAGAGCATTGAAGATGGGTCGTGGCTGGGTCTTCCAGCATGACAACGACACGAAGCACACAGCCATGGCAACTAAGGAGTGGCTCCGTAAGAAGCATCTCAAGGTCCTGGAGTGGCCTAGCCAGTCTCCAGACCTGAACCCAATAGAAAATCTTTGGAGGGAGCTGAAAGTCCGTATTGCCCAGCGACAGCCCCGAAACCTGAAGGATCTGGAGAAGATCTGTAGGGAGGAGTGGGCCAAAATCCCTGCTGCAGTGTGTGCAAACCTAGTCAAGAACTACAGGAAACGTATGATCTCTGTAATTGCAAACAAAGGTTTCTGTACCAAATATTAAGTTCTGCTTTTCTGATGTATCAAATACTTATGTCATGCAATAAAATGCAAATTAATTACTTAAAAATCATACAATGTGATTTTCTGGATTTTTGTTTTAGATTCCGTCTCTCATAGTTGAAGTGTACCTATGATAAAAATTACAGACCTCTAGATGGTTTGTAAGTAGGAAAACCTGCAAAATCAGCAGTGTATCAAATACTTGTTCTCCCCACTGTACGTGATTTGATGTCATTTTATCTGTGGCCAATGTCCTTGACCCTTCTTGGATGGGCACTTCTAATGTAACTCTATGGCATCACCCAAGGGGCTAGAATGTTTGAGGTCTCCCCTTAGACTTCGCAGTGATGTAGTGTCCCCATGAGTGACAGAATACTGAGCCAATCACGGTGCAACGCTCCGTATTTTCTGCTGGCTTGCCCCACCACCACAGAAAGCACTGAGCTAGGCTGAAACACCTGCATTTTGTAGCTGCCTTATTCAAGAAAACAAAAAAGAGACCATGTTTGTACGTGGCTTTATTAACTCAATGATATATAGATATATATTTTGACATTGTTTGCAAACTGATATGTGACACGTATTAATGCCACAATAACATGCAAAACAGGCAAGCCCAAAGAATGTTATTATTTTTTTGCAAATGTGGGGCTCCATCACTCTCATTCTTGGTCAAATAGCCCTTGCACAGCCTGGAGGTGTGTTTTGGGTCATTGTCCTGTTGAAAAACAAATGATAGTCCCACTAAGCACAAACCAAATGAGATGGCGTATTGCTCGTGTTTCTTGGCCAAAGCAAGTCTCTTCTTCACATTGGTGTCCTTTGGTAGTGGTTCCATTGCAGCAATTCAACCATGAAAGTCTGAATCACACAGTCTCCTCTGAAGAGTTGATGTTGAGATGTGTCTGTTACTTGAACTCTGTGAAGCATTTATTTGGGCAGCAAATTCTGAGGTGCAGTTAACGCTAATGTTAACTATAATGAACGTATCCTCTGTTGCAGAGGTAACTCTGGGTGTTCCGTTCCTGTGGCGGTCCTCATGAGAGCCAGTTTCATCATAGCGCTTAATGGTTTTTGCGACTGCACTTGCAGTTCTTGAAATATTCCGGATTGACTGACCTTCATGTCTTAAAGTAATGCTGGACTGTCATTTCTCTTTGCTTATTTGAGCTGTTCTTGCCATAATATGGACTCTGACTTAACAAATAGGTTTATCTTCTGAATACCAAACCTACCTTGTCACAACACAACTGATTGTCTCAAATGCATTAAGGAAATAAATTCCACAAATGAACTTTTAACAAGGCACACCTGCTAATTGAAATGCATTCTAAGTGACTACCTCATGAAGCTGGTCGAGAGAATGCAAAGAGTGTGCAAAGCTGTCATCAAAGACAAAGGGTGGCTACTTTGAAGAATCTCAAATGTAAAATATATTTGGATTTGTTTAACCCTTTTATGGTCACTACATGATTCCATATGTGTTATTTAATAGTTTTGATGTCTTCACTATTATTCTACAATGTAGAAAATAGTAAAAATTAAGAAAAACCCTTGAATGAGTAGGTGTGTCCAAACTTTTGACTGGTACTGTAGTTACTGCATAACTGACTAAGGCCTCTGTCTGCAGCCAAGAGTTCCATGGATGCCCATTCCGGTAGAGCAAAAGAGAGAAAGAGGGAGCAAAAGAGAGCAAAGGAGAGAGAGAGAGAGAGAGAGAGAGATAGAGTAAAAGAGAGAAATAGAGAGAGATAAATACTGAAGCCAAGACAGGTCTCTTGAGGTGAACCCTTTTGGGTTCCATCTAGAACCAAATACCTGTAACCAAAAATGGTTCTTCAAAGGGTTCTCCTATGGGGACAGCTGAAGAACCCTGTTAAGTTCTAGAAAGCACCTTTTTTAAAGAGTGTACACACTATCTGGCCTCTCATTCCTCATCCATTTTTACATATGGTCTCTTTGACCTTTACACACCACTATTGCAGGTTTCACACACCTCAGGTTGGCCCAAGTCTCATACTATATGCAGTCATAAACTAGCTGAACTAATGCTGTTAATGACTCTCTCTCACTACACATCCCTCCAGGATACACAGTGAACCTGGTGAAGGAGAACCCAGTGTACGCAGGTCACTACGACCTGCTGCGCATGGTGTTGGACCAGCAGGGTCAGGGAGCCCTCCACAACCTGTTCGTCACCGTGTATGACTGCTCTGGTGTTCAGCTGCAGTCTCGGCAGGGCCTCTGGAACCAAGATTGGAGCGAGGGCTGTAGGGATTGTCATCGGTGTCATGCTGCTACTGCTAGGTAAGTCAATCTTAGGAGTAGGGTGAAGATTCCCCTAGATGTTAATTGTGGGCCAGTTTTGCATTTTCCCCACTAATGGTTAAGGTTAGGATTGGGGGAGGGGAAGCTGATCTTAGATCTGTGCCTAGGGGAAACTTCACCACTGATCTGAATCTTACACTTGAGAAAGACATACTGGCCTACATCCCCACCTAGTGTTGATTTGGTATAGTTCGTTAGAACTTCAGTGTGTGTGGAGATTTGTGAGTTCCTCCTAGGTTTTCTACTGTTGTCCCTCCTGTTGACCAGTAAAAGAGAACTGAAGCTGATCCCTACAGATGAAAACTCTGAAGAACGTCAGATCAAATCTAACATTGAGATCCCAGGAACTGATCGCAAGGTAACAACAGACAACATTACCATCACATTCATCTCTGGTCATTGCTTTTTTCCCATCACACAATATGCTATTTTGATCATAGGTGCCTACACGTATCACACTCAAAGTGGACAGTCTGCTGGGAACAAAAGCTGCTTTTCTACCAATGTAAGATGCCGGTTAGGAAACCAGCAATATTTATTCACCAGTATTGTTTTGGTTCACACTGGGCATATTTGGCAAATGGAAAATTGTTGATCCATGCAAAGTAAATATGATACTATCTTTCCCCAGGCTGTACAGAGGTCCGCCAGTATGCGAGCATCGGTATGTTCAGGATAATCAGGGTATTTTTCCCTCATACCAATAGCAACAGGAACAGTTTCAACGATTAACCTCTCTGCGCAAGGTAGGCTATATAAGTCTAATAAATCTACTACCTTCATCCACTTTTGACCTGTCAATTAACTTTTCAGTGGCACTGAACTACAGCAACATTTTGAATTTGGTTTCAGAGTGCGCCCACAAAATTACACTCCAATGGTTATGGACAGGCATTTCAAGATCTAAAATTTCAATTAAACTTGTCAACTATTTTTTCTGAAACTTTCACTTGATTAATGTTGCATTGTATTGGTTGTGTGTGTAGTGATAGTATGGTTCTGATCACTCAGGGGTCAATGATGAGCAGATCAATGATGACAAAAACAAGATACTCCTCATGGGGAGAAAATAATTCTCTCAATAACGCCAGGCCCTTGATGACTCTACTCAATCATGTAACAATGTGTAACAGTCATAAACAATCATGACTGTGACAAAAAACTAACTGTTTCTAATGTATATTTTTTAAATCTATCTGGTGAACTCTATTCCTTCATTAACCTTTTTGTGACCTCCAATCCCTCCATCTATCCATCCCTCCTTCTCCAGAGGATGTTCATTCTGCAGGTTCCCGGAGAGGAGCTGGGGGACTATGCCCCCCACCCCTACGCTAAAGAGGGGGACCTAGAGCACCCAGCTGGAGGTCGGTCTATCTCCATCCCCGAGACCCCCTTCGACCAGGAAAAGCTACTCTACCTGGGCGCCAGGTTCAACACGCTGGCCTCCATTTGCAACACCCCATACCCCAGCGCATCCTAAGCCCACCTTGCCCTCACCCTCTTGGGCAAGAGGCTCTGCCAGGACTGGCTAGTTAGCATGGGCATAACAGGCTAGGTACCGGCCGCTTTCATAGATTATAAATTGAACTGGATCACTCATGCTTAAAAATGAAGTAGAACAGCAAACCTGCTCATGCAAAATCTGGATAACAACAAGCAATGTTAAACTTATTTTCTTTCTTTTTTTAAGCATAAAATACACAGGACTATGGAGATCAATGACCAATACAAAGACCAAGATGGAACTCAGTGCTGGAAGGAAAATAAATGCAATTTACCAATGGATCTTACATGGGCAGTAGCTATGTACAGCTGTGCTGTAGGGAGCCTGGTTGTACATATCAGGCATGCTACATTCTACTCTACTGTACACTGGCCAGGGCCCACTTTGGCTGGATTGACAAGCCAGCAAAAAACAAAAGGATTTCTGCACTGAGAACAGACCAGGGAAGTGAGCAACATGGAGTGGAAAATACTTGAATGTCAATTACTTTTTAGCTTTGATTTTACAAATGCGATGGCTGCAATGAAATAGTGTTATAATGGTGAATGAGAGAGAAAGAGGTCATTCTTTTAACATACCACACCATCTCTTACCCACATACGTCAAGCCAAAAATAGTCTAATGATGTTATATATGATGGTCATGTTTAAGATTATTATCAATTAAACACTTGGGCTTTAAGGTTTGGGCTTAGGTCCAGTTGTTTTATTTGGGTGTATATTTTGAGGTTGTCTTTTAATGTATATTCTATGTGGTATGTAAATAAGGGTAATAGCTTTTATATTCAGTTTGTTTTATTTATGTAGAAAAGCATTCAATCCACTGACTTACAATAAGCAAGAATTGAGTTCTGTGGCATATTTTCATACGTCTCAAGTCACGGTATCAATGAAACAACCATCTTCGCAAAATATGAACTTACTGTAATTTAATGTTAAATTCCCAACCATCAGTAGCATCAACATGTCCATAGCGAAACATAGGCACAAGTGTGTGTGTGTGTGTTGTGTATTCACTTGGGAATGTAGCCAGCCTGCAGGAACCAGTGGTAGGCGGAGAGAGCACTGGGTGTGATCTCCTGCTCCACCTGGAAACCTTTCTGTGGGTAGTCACGGATCCTCTCTAGAACACCTGGAACACACAAAGTTTACACCTTACTCACAGCATCATACTTATGTCTGTTGTTTCTACACGGCTGTAAGTGAAATGGTTGGCAACGTCTTTTAGACTTTTAGAATATTTGATTCTGAATGCCTTCATACATTCCTGCACTAGAAAGATGACATGTGGGCTTAAATATTTATTTTACATGGTCTAAATGCTTTAAGACAACACAAAAGTCCTGGGATTATGGACAGAGTACATACCTAGCATGTATGTTATGAGGTCCGTGGCAGTGCCCACAGTGGGGTGGGGGTAGGCAGAGATGCCCATCTGGGGGGAGGTAACGATGGCATGCGTGTGTTCCCCTTGGTCAGGCCACTGGCGCAGGAATGTTGCAGAGACCCTGCGCTCCATAAAGGGCTGCTGGACCAGGATCACCCTGTTGGCTGGGGTAGACATGACAACCACAACCACTAATGGGTACATGACAAAATACACATCGGCATACTGTACATAGGAATCACAGGAGGTTGGTGGCACCTTAACTGGAGAGGACGGGCTCTTGGTAATGGCTGGAGTGGAATGGGATCAAATACATCAAACACATGGTTTCCATGTGTTTGATGGCATTCCATTTTTTTCTGTTCAGGCCATTATTATGAGCCGTCCTCCCCTCAACAGCCTCCTGTAATAGGAATACAATATTGGCTTGGCTGAAATGTGTTCCAGTGATTCAGTTGTGCTGTCCTGCCCCCTAGCTGTAGAATAACGCTACAACAATAACAGACATTTCATATGAAAGGTTCTCCATCAGTGTGTCTAATGAGGAGAGTCTCACCTGGGATGTTTCTCTCCTTGAGGAGCCTGTATGAGAAGCAGATGTTGTCTCCAGTGTTGGTGGCCTCTGTCTCCAGCAGTATGTTCCCCCTGGGCACTCCCATCCTCAGAGCCACATCCAGGAACACGTCAGCCTCTGGCCTCGACCACACACCTGGACCACACAAGACACACATCAGACATTAGAGACATTGGATAGAAAGATAGTATGTGTGCGTGCCTTTGTGCTTTCTTGCATTGGCAGGAAGAGGGACAGAAAGAGAGAATGATGCTCAGTCTTGCTGACCTGCAGTCTGGTTGCCTTTGTAACCAGTGAAGAGCAGCCAAGGAGCCCATCCTTCCAGGAAGAGAGAAGCTGACCTCTCCGCCACACGCACATCATGGCAACCCAGGCCTATTATGACATCACTCTGAGATCAGACAGGATTATAATGCAATTTCAGATACATAAATTATGACATCACTATGACAGGATTATGGCATTTCAGAGGACATCATGGCATTTCAAATTATGACATCACTGACAGAACATACATGATTATTCAACAGAGGAGACAGCATTGAGAGAAAATCTTGGAGTATGACATCATCCTAAGAGGACAGATCATTATGCTGTTATTTTTGGTGAAGCCAGAAGAGCATATCATATAATCATATCAAATCAAAAGATAATGGGGAAGGAAGTTGCATCATACTGTTTACAATTCTGATTGCAGTTCATTTTAAATGCATCCAGTCAAAACGTATCTTATGTGTATGTACAATCAGATATGAAGGCTTGCCTTTTCCAGAGAATGGTGCAGACAAAGGTAGTCCCACAGAATTCTGGCCCACTTCTCACTCTCATTGTCCATTTCTCTCACATGCTGGTCTGTGGGAGAGAAAGACACTTCAAATGCAGAACCAAATGGAATAAACAACATGATACTGAATGAATCAATACTTAAAAGTAGACATTTTCACAGGTCAACAATGTCCTCATTAAATACATGTGTGGAGAGGAGGCACTCCACCTCACCTCAGGGGAGAACAAACTGAGCTGTAGTGGAGGTCCGTTGCGTTGACAATGAACATGTGACGCAACAGCAGCATGCAGACCACAATAACAGCGCCCTGAGGGCAGGTGTCGTGGGTCATCCTTTAAAAGTACAGACGACTGCAGCAGAAGTGGCTATGCTCAACACACTACACTGCACCAGTGTTAAACTCATTAACTCCCGAACATCATTCAGAAGCCATTAGAATTGTCGTTCTATTTCTCATTTGTCGCAAGGATGAAAGCTTTACACACCCCAGCGGCTCTCTATCCAGGTCTCTTTCTTTCATCCTGCACGATGCTCTCCCTTTCTCCACTGTTCTCCTTCACCTGTCAATGTTTTCTTACCCAGAATGCACTGCCAATGTTCCGGCATATTCCACTGCAGATTCCACTCTATGGCATTATTGTGATTGGCTAGTCTAAATGATATCCAGCTGCTCAGTTTAACTCTCATTGGCTAATGTACATTTCACTCTTTATCCCGACCGGCTGATTAGGCCTCCTTTCTCTTATTCGATTGGTTGGTGAGTCTCTGTAATGCCGCGTTCAAAACAACTAGGAACTGGTAAATCTCCGACTATAGCGTGTTCAAAAGAACTGGGAACTAGGGAAAAAACGATATCCGATTAGGATAAATCGTTTTGAACGGTCATCCAACTCGGTATTCTAAATCGTAAACTCTGGCATTTCTAGAGCTCCGACTTTCTGACCTGAAGATCACTGATGTCATGATTTGATGAGTGTAGGCTGATGATTGTGTTTCTAAGTGGAGTAGAAAGAAGCAGACACAAATCTGAAAGGTCCCAAAGTGAAAGATCTGTGAGAAAACATAAACAGAGCTCTACTGCTGTTAAAGCCTAGCTATTTCCTGCTAACCTGCATGCACACCCACTCAAGTTTAGATTGGGTGTTGTTTTGTTTTTGTCACATGACTAGACCCAACCCCATCCACAACACAAGGGCTACATTTTATTTTATCCCCTTCTATTCTCTAATGCTTTCCCCTTCACATACATTAGCTCCACCTAGTTTCTGCCATATAACAAGGACAGAGGGATCAGTTTTCTAGAATGAAACCCAGCCATTGTGTGCCAGCCCATACCTGATCTCGTTTGCTCTCAGAGGTCAAAGGTCAGCAGAAACTCGCTGCTGTTTTGTTTTTCAACCAAGAAACACAGAAAAATCCTTTAGCGAATGTGACAGATGCATCACAGTGCGAATTCCTGTCATTATACTGAACAAATATATAAACGCAACATGCAACAATTTAAGATTTTAATGAGCTACAGTTCATAAGGAAACCTGTTGCGTTAATATTTTTTATCAGCGTAGTTCAAATAATCAAAATGTACCAGTACTTGCATTTTTGATGAAGTGTGTTTCTAGACATCCCAAGGGGTAAAATGTGTGATGTTGATATAAGGGAAAACACTTAAGTACATATGACATCACAATAACTATCTGATGTCATCAGTACTGACCCTTGTACACAGATCTCAGTACTATGAGGAATAAAACAATGAGGAATCAGATTTACTGAAACGCATTTATTAAATCAATTCCATTTTTCACAGTTGAATAAATATTTATTTAGTTATACAATTTAAACAAAATACACTTAGCAGGTGCTGAGCAGTGAGGAAAAGGCATGGAAGTCTTTCAGTCCTTTTCCAGGGCAGACCTACCACCTGGTGGGCATGTCCTGCCCACTGCCCTGTCCATGGGTCTGTAGATAGCCATCATATAGCTCCCTGAGGTGCAGGATCAGCTCCTCTGTGTTCTGGCCTGTGAGGGCAGACACAGGGATCACCCTGTGGGCCACGTGGCCCCGGAGGGCCTCAAGGTTTCCCCGAGCCCCAGGCAGGTCCATTTTGTTGGCTACGATAGCGTGGGGCCGGTGGGTGAGGCCGGGCTCGTACTGGTCCAGCTCATAGCGCAGTTGTTGGAGCTGGGTCCAGGGTTCTGGGGAGGACAGGTCCAGGACAAAGAGAAGGAAGCGACAGCGCTCAATGTGGCGCAGGAAGGAGATCCCCAGGCCTCGGTTCAGATGGGCCCCACAGATGATACCAGGAATGTCAGCCACTAGACAGAGGGAGGGGACAATAAACTACAACACCAACCTTCGTGCCCAACATAATATACAACACGAAGATCAAAAACTCCTTTACCTGCCACTTGCTCATGGTCCCTGTAGTTGACAATACCCACATGGGGGTTAAGGGTGGTAAAGGGGTAGGCAGCCACAGCAGGCCTGGCATTGGAAATGGCCCTTAGAAGGGAAGACTTCCCTGCATTGGGAAACCCAACCTGGAGTGGAAGACACACACCAACAGGTAAATCAAGAAAATGTTACACATTTTTGGGGGATAGAGTGCATACCATTTATATTTCTACAATATTATTTTAACAAGCCCACATTTAATAAGATAGGCCTAGTCAGTGGAGTGAGTCCCTCTTCCGTGTCTCACCAGTCCGGCGTGGGCCATGGTGCGCAGCTCCAGCTGGAGGACCCTGTCCTGTCCCCTCTCTCCCAGGGTGGCCGTCATGGGGGCGCGGTTCTCATTGGACAGGAAGAAGCGGTTTCCCTTTCCCCCCGCCCCTCCAAACACAGCCACGTACTCCTGGTTGTGCTGGGAGAGGTCTGCCACCGTCTTTCCTTGCTCCTTCACCACCGTGCCCACTGGCACCTGCACCATCCCAAAACACCAAACAACATTCAGTTACACTATTTTACAGTCAGCATTTTAGTATCTGGTATTTGTGGCAATTACATGGCTAAACAAAAGTTTATTTTTTATTTTTTAAATGTTCATATAAAGAGCCCCTAATTTAAAGCAACACCCCAGCTGTAGTCATGGTAACTAACTCACAGCGATGTAGGTTGTGCTGGCGTTGCGTCCGTAGCAGTTCTTACTGCCTCCTGAATCGCCATCGTCTCCTTTGTACACGGGGGCGACCTGCGCCAGGGATTTCACCTGCAGGTCGACTGGAGGCATGCAAATCACAGATATTCGGAAACAGGACTTGATGGCTTGAAGTACGCATACGAAAACTGTCTCCAATGCCCTGGTTAAAATATCCCTACAAATTAAAAATGTTCATCGGCCTGATTATATCCTTGTGTGAAATTGTAAGCCTATTGTGGATCTCCTGATGATCAAAACATTGATTTGAATAGCTAAACGAGAGCAACTCAGAAGGCCAACACATTGTAACCAGATTATAAACGATGTATAAACAGTTCTGTTTGGGAATAGTGCAACACTTGAGAGTGTGACGGTGTCTCTGACACACCTTTGATGATGATGTTCCCACCATCTCCTCCATTCCCTCCGTCTGGTCCACCCCACTCTTTCCGGGGCTCACTGTGGAAGGTGCAGGCCCCTTTTCCACCTGCTCCTGCCAGTAGCTTTACATTGCGGTTGTCCACAAAGTGGCGAGTCTGAGCAACAGAGAGAGAGACCCAGAGTGAACATTAACATAAGCTTAGTTAACTAGCCACCTGCAGTCTATATACAAGTCATTGGTCTAAACTCATATCACAATGGACTGGCATAGCCCCAATGTTTCATCTTAACGCATAGTGTCATCAATATTTACTTATCCATGTTTGAGTGCATGATAGAGCAGAAGACCAAGAAAACAAGCAATCTAAACAAACTAGCTAACTTGGGTATTACAAATATAAACAAACCAATGTGTGCTTGGCTAGTGTGATGAGGACAGAGGATATGAGATAGCTATCTGCCTAGTTTATCATGACATACCAGTTTCTTTTCTGAAAGTTCTTTCTTTTTAGAAATTCGAGTCTTGGCGCACCATGCACAGGACGTGCTGACATTCATGATTCCAGTTGTTTTCCTCTGTGTTGCCAAGTTGCTTTTTAGCCCTAGCAACAAGCTGCTATTGAACTCGTGCCTAACGCAAACTTGTGCAAATAGTTGACTTATCTCTTGGACAAACCATCTTCGGCTTTGAAATTTGGTCAATGTAGTTAACATTGCAAAATAATCAAATGTAATCTCAGAGCATAGATCGTAGTTATTTCGTAGTGAGACAGCCAGTGTCGCCCTGACCTCGTTTCGTTAAAGCAGGGATTCCCAAACTCTGTCCTGGGCACCGTTTAGGTTTTTGCCCTAGCACTACAAAGCTGATTCAAATAACCAACTCATCTTCAATCTTTGATTATTTGAATCAGCTGTGATGAGCTAGGGCAAAAACCAAAACGTGCACCCAGGAAACCATGCGTTAGATCAGCTGTAGCCTGCAGGCTAAAGTTAGCTACTATTGCTAGTTAGCGAAGTCACCGTCAATAAACCGACTAGCTAATTGAATCGATAACAAATGACAACAATAATCTAGCTAGAGTTTACACATAACATCTCCATCTGCAACTCTAAGTAAAATGTAGATTTTAGATCAAATTAGCTAAACGGTACCTATTTTGAATGTCAACTTCAACGAGACCTACCTACGGGAATTACGGAGGGTCAAAAAGCACAGCAAATCACAGCGATGGGTCGACACATTGCTTCTTCATGAATTATACAATACGGATACAAAACCAGCGGAAAGTCGATTTATTTTACATATTAAAACAGTAAAATAAATCGAAGATGAACAAGCAACTAAACATTCATATTTTGTTATACACTGCTCAAAAAAATAAAGGGAACACTAAAATAACACATCCTAGATCTGAATGAATGAACTATTCTTATTAAATACTTTTTTCTTTACATAGTTGAATGTGCTGACAACAAAATCACGCAAAAATTATCAAGGAAATCAAATTCATCAACCCATGGAGGTCTGGATTTGGAGTCACACTCAAAATTAAAGTGGAAAACCACACTACCGGCTGATCCAACTTTGATGTAATGTCCTTAAAACAAGTCAAAATGAGGCTCAGTAGTGTGTGTGGCCTCCACGTGCCTGTATGACCTCCCTACAACGCCTGGGCATGCTCCTGATGAGGTGGCGGATGGTCTCCTGAGGGATCTCCTCCCAGACCTGGACTAAAGCATCCGCCAACTCCTGGACAGTCTGTGGTGCAACGTGGCGTTGGTGGATGGAGCGAGACATGATGTCCCAGATGTGCTCAATTGGATTCAGGTCTGGGGAACGGGCGGGCCAGTCCATAGCATCAATGCCTTCCTCTTGCAGGAACTGCTGACACACTCCAGCCACATGAGGTCTAGCATTGTCTTGCATTAGGAGGAACCCAAGGCCAACCGCACCAGCATATGGTCTCACAAGGAGTCTGAGGATCTCATCTCGGTACCTAATGCCAGTCAGGCTACCTCTGGCGAGCCCATGGAGGGCTGTGCGGCCCCCCAAAGAAATGCCACCCCACACCATGACTGACCCACCGCCAAACCGGTCATGCTGGAGGATGTTGCAGGCAGCAGAACGTTCTCCACGGCGTCTCCAGACTGTCACGTCTGTCACATGTGCTCAGTGTGAACCTGCTTTCATCTGTGAAGAGCACAGGGCGCAAGTGGCGAATTTGCCTATCTTGGTGTTCTCTGGCAAATGCCAAACGTCCTGCACGGTGTTGGGCTGTAAGCACAACCCCCACCTGTGGACGTCGGGCCCTCATACCACCCTCATGGAGTCTGTTTCTGACCGTTTGAGACCGTTTGACACATGTACATTTGTGGCCTGCTGGAGGTCATTTTGCAGGGCTCTGGCAGTGCTCCTCCTGCTCCTTCTTGCACAAAGGCGGAGGTAGCGGTACTGCTGCTGGGTTGTTGCCCTCCTACGGCCTCCTCCACGTCTCCTGATGTACTGGCCTGTCTCCTGGTAGCGCCTCCATGCTCTGGACACTACGCTGACAGACACAGCAAACCTTCTTGCCACAGCTCGCATTGATGTGCCATCCTGGATGAGCTGCACTACCTGAGCCACTTGTGTGGGTTGTAGACTCCGTCTCATGCTACCACTAGAGTGAAAGCACCGCCAGCACCACCGCCAGTGGTGACCAAAACATCAGCCAGGAAGCATAGGAACTGAGAAGTGGTCTGTGGTCACCACCTGCAGAACCACTCCTTTATTGGGGGTGTCTTGCTAATTGCCTATAATTTCCACCTGTTGTGCTTTGCACACTCTTTTTTTATTTTTTTTATTTAATTTATTCATAATACAAAAATCAACTTACATTGCTACATCAAACAAGTCTAGCAAACCAAACACAGGTATTAACAATGCTCAAATATACAAAAAATATAAATAACAATAAAATAATACAATTTTTTTTTACCCCCTTTTCTCCCTAATTTTTCGTGGTATCCAATCGCTAGTAATTACTATCTTGTCTCATCGCTACAACTCCCGTACGGGCTCGGGAGAGATGAAGGTCGAAAGCCATGCGTCCTCCGAAGCACAACCCAACCAAGCCGCACTGCTTCTTAACACAGCGCGCCTCCAACCCGGAAGCCAGCCGCACCAATGTGTCGGAGGAAACTAAAATATAAACAATTTAAGTGCAATTATATTCACTCTGAAAATATCTTATTATAATGATTCATGAAGATGTTATTCTTGTTGTTATTCACTAGGGTTAATGTTTTAATAAGATAATTCAATTCAATCAGAAAAATTGGTAATTTTGGTATAGAATTTTGGAATCTTTGTTTGTGTATAAAGTATTTGGCAACAAGAATAAAAAAATGAACAATCATTTCAGTGGTTTTGTTATCATTGCAATAGTAACATATTATATATTTTATGTTAAAAATATAGCAAGTGTTCATAATGGTAAATACAGTGGGTAGAACAAGTATTTGACACACTGCCGATTTTGCAGGTTTTCCTACTTACAAAGCATGTAGAGGTCTGTAATTTTTATCATAGGTACACTTCAACTGTGAGAGACGGAATTTAAAACAAAAATCCAGAAAATCACATTGTATGATTTTTAAGTAATTAATTCGCATTTTATTGCATGACATAAGTATTTGATCACCTACCAACCAGTAAGAATTCCGTCTCTCACAGACCTGTTAGTTTTTCTTTAAGAAGCCCTCCTGTTCTCCACTCATTACCTGTATTAACTGCACCTGTTTGAACTCGTTACCTGTATAAAAGACACCTGTCCACCCACTCAATCAAACAGACTCCAACCTCTCCACAATGGCCAAGACCAGAGAGCTGTGTAAGGACATCAGGGATAAAATTGTAGACCTGCACAAGGCTGGGATGGGCTACAGGACAATAGGCAAGCAGCTTGGTGAGAAGGAAACAACTGTTGGCGCAATTATTAGAAAGTGGAAGAAGTTCAAGATGACGGTCAATCACCCTCGGTCTGGGGCTCCATGCAAGATCTCACCTCGTGGGGCATCAATGATCATGAGGAAGGTGAGGGATCAGCCCAGAACTACACGGCAGGACCTGGTTAATGACCTGAAGAGAGCTGGGACCACAGTCTCAAAGAAAACCATTAGTAACACACTACGCCGTCATGGATTAAAATCCTGCAGCGCACGCAAGGTCCCCCTGCTCAAGCCAGCGCATGTCCAGGCCCGTCTGAAGTTTGCCAATGACCATCTGGATGATCCAGAGGAGGAATTGGAGAAGGTCATGTGGTCTGATGAGACAAAAATAGAGCTTTTTGGTCTAAACTCCACTCGCCGTGTTTGGAGGAAGAAGAAGGATTAGTACAACCCCAAGAACACCATCCTAACCGTGAAGCTTGGAGGTGGAAACATCATTCTTTGGGGATGCTTTTCTGCAAAGGGGACAGGATGACTGCACCGTATTGAGGGGAGGATGGATGGGGCCATGCATCGCGAGATCTTGGCCAACAACCTCCTTCCCTCAGTAAGAGCATTGAAGATAGGTCGTGGCTGGGTCTTCCAGCATGACAACGACCCGAAACACACAGCCAGGGCAACTAAGGAGTGGCTCCGTAAGAAGCATCTCAAGGTCCTGGAGTGGCCTAGCCAGTCTCCAGACCTGAACCCAATAGAAAATCTTTGGAGGGAGCTGAAAGTCCGTATTGCCCAGCGACAGCCCCGAAACCTGAAGGATCTGGAGAAGGTCTGTATGGAGGAGTGGGCCAAAATCCCTGCTGCAGTGTGTGCAAACCTGGTCAAGAACTACAGGAAACGTATGATCTCTGTAATTGCAAACAAAGGTTTCTGTACCAAATATTAAGTTCTGCTTTTCTGATGTATCAAATACTTATGTCATGCAATAAAATGCGAATTAATTACTTAAAAATCATACAATGTGATTTTCTGGAATTTTGTTTTAAATTCCGTCTCTCACAGTTGAAGTGTACCTATGATAAAAATTACAGACCTCTACATGCTTTGTAAGTAGGAAAACCTGCAAAATCGGCAGTGTATCAAATACTTGTTCTCCCCACTGTAAGTACTTTGCAAGGTTTTCCCCAAATTCTGACACAAATTTACATTCAAAGAACAAGTGAGACAGATTCTCACCTTCTTTTCCACAGAAAACGCAGATATCATCAATAGCCACTAATTTGGAAATCATAGAATTACATGGATATATCTTATGTAAAATTTTGAAGTGCACTTCCTTAACTTTGTTTGGTATACAGTATTTTTAAGGCCTTAACCATGCATTTTTCCAGACAATGTCAGGAATAAGCATGTTCCAGAAAAACTTTCCTCTCGGTGTAAGTTGGTTTTGTGAATGAAGAATTTGTCTTATATATTTATTACAACAAGATCTCTCAAGTAAGCCCACGCCTTCCAATCTGAGTTCTGGATAAACTTTGTGATCATTCCTAAAATTAAGATGACTTTTCATAAGTGTAGTTAGACCACTAGGAACGGCTTTGATCACAGAAATAAACTCTCTGAAAGGTATTGGAAACTCTTTCAATGTTATAAATTGTTCATATGTGAGAATATTACCCTTGTTGTCGAAAATATCAAGAACAAAGTGAATATTCCTCTCATGCCAGCTGGGGTAGAACAATGACTTATTCCTTACAGTTATGTCTGAATTATTCCACAAAAGAGCTTATGAGGGGAAAAATTGTGCAGGAAACATATTTTCCAGGCCATTAAAGCTTGCTGGTGAAACCTAGCCAATTTAGCAGGTAATCTTTCAGGAATATAATTACATTTCAGTAAAAATTGAAGACCTCCCAATTCATTAAATACATTATTTGGAATGAAATACCATATTGAATCAGTATCGATCAAACATTTTTTCAACCAGTTTATCTTGAAAGTGTTATTTATGTCAACAAAATCCAACACTTCTAGACCGCCTTCAGCTCTTTTGTTAGAAAGGACAGATTTTTTTAGTTTGTGAGACTTATTTTTCCAGATTAAGTTAAGAAAGGTCTTATTGATCTCTTTACAAGTAGCTGGATTTACACATAACGATAAATCAAATCAAATCAAATTGTATTTGTCACATACACATGGTTAGCAGATGTTAATGCGAGTGTAGCGAAATGCTTGTGCTTCTAGTTCCGACAATGCAGTAATAACCAACAAGTAATCTAACCTAACAATTCCACAACTACTACCTTATACACACAAGTGTAAGGGATAAAGAATATGTACATAAAGATATATGAATGAGTGATGGTACAGAACGGCATAGGCAAGATGCAGTAGATGGTATAGTGTACAGTCTATACATATGAGATGAGTAATGTAGGGTATGTAAACATAAAGTGGCATAGTTTAAAGTGGCTAGTGATACATGTATTACATAAAGATGGCAAGATGCAGTGGATGATATACAGTACAGTATATACATATACATATGAGATGAGTAATGTAGGGTATGTAAACATTATATTAAGTGGCATTGTTTAAAGTGGCTAGTGATACATTTTTACATAATTTCCATCAATTCCCATTATTAAAGTGGCTGGAGTTGAGTCAGTATGTTGGCAGCGGCCACTAAATGTTAGTGGTGGCTGTTTAACAGTCTGATGGCCTTGAGATAGAAGCTGTTTTTCAGTCTCTCGGTCCCTGCTTTGATGCACCTGTACTGACCTCGCCTTCTGGATGATAGCGGGGTGAACAGGCAGTGGCTCGGGTGGTTGTTGTCCTTGATGATCTTTATGGCCTTCCTGTGACATCGGGTGGTGTAGGTGTCCTGGAGGGCAGGTAGTTTGCCCCCGGTGATGCGTTGTGCAGACCTCACTACCCTCTGGAGAGCCTTACGGTTGTGGGCGGAGCAGTTGCCGTACCAGGCGGTGATACAGCCCGACAGGATGCTCTCGATTGTGCATCTGTAGAAGTTTGTGAGTGCTTTTGGTGACAAGCCGAATTTCTTCAGCCTCCTGAGGTTGAAGAGGCGCTGCTGCGCCTTCTTCACAACGCTGTCTGTGTGGGTGGACCAATTCAGTTTGTCCGTGATGTGTACACCGAGGAACTTAAAACTTTCCACCTTCTCCACTACTGTCCCGTCGATGTGGATAGGGGGGTGCTCCCTCTGCTGTTTCCTGAAGTCCACAATCATCTCCTTTGTTTTGTTGACGTTGAGTGTGAGGTTATTTTCCTGACACCACACTCCGAGGGCCCTCACCTCCTCCCTGTAGGCCGTCTCGTCGTTGTTGGTACTCAAGCCTACCACTGTAGTGTCGTCCGCAAACTTGATGATTGAGTTGGAGGCGTGCATGGCCACGCAGTCGTGGGTGAACAGGGAGTACAGGAGAGGGCTCAGAACGCACCCTTGTGGGGCCCCAGTGTTGAGGATCAGCGGGGTGGAGATGTTGTTACCTACCCTCACCACCTGGGGGCAGCCCGTCAGGAAGTCCAGGACCCAGTTGCACAGGGCGGGGTCGAGACCCAGGGTCTCGAGCTTGATGACGAGTTTGGAGGGTACTATGGTGTTAAATGCTGAGCTGTAGTCGATGAACAGCATTCTCACATAGGTATTCCTCTTGTCCAGATGGGTTAGGGCAGTGTGCAGTGTGGTTGCAATTGCGTCGTCTGTGGACCTATTGGGTCGGTAAGCAAATTGGAGTGGGTCTAGGGTGTCAGGTAGGGTGGAGGTGATATGGTCCTTGACTAGTCTCTCAAAGCACTTCATGATGACGGAAGTGAGTGCTACGGGGCGGTAGTCGTTTAGCTCAGTTACCTTAGCTTTCTTGGGAACAGGAACAATGGTGGCCCTCTTGAAGCATGTGGGAACAGCAGACTGGGATAAGGATTGATTGAATATGTCCTTAAACACACCAGCCAGCTGGTCTGCGCATGCTCTGAGGACGCGGCTGGGAATGCCGTCTGGGCCTGCAGCCTTGCGAGGGTTAACACGTTTAAATGTTTTACTCACCTCGGCTGCAGTGAAGGAGAGCCCGCAGGTTTTGGTAGCGGGCCGTGTCAGTGGCACTGTATTGTCCTCAAAGCGAGCAAAAAAGTTATTTAGTCTGTCTGGGAGCAAGACATCCTGGTCCCCGACGGGGCTGGTTTTCTTTTTGTAATCCGTGATTGACTGTAGGCCCTGCCACATACCTCTTGTGTCTGAGCTGTTGAATTGCGACTCTACTTTGTCTCTATACTGGGACTTAGCTTGTTTGATTGCCTTGCGGAGGGAATAGCTACACTGTTTGTATTCGGTCATGTTTCCGGTCACCTTGCCCTGGTTAAAAGCAGTGGTTCGCGCTTTCAGTTTCACGCGAATGCTGCCATCAATCCACGGTTTCTGGTTTGGGAATGTTTTAATCGTTGCTGTGGGTACGACATCGTCAATGCACTTTCTAATGAACTCGCTCACCGAATCAGCGTATTCGTCAATGTTGTTGTTGGAAGCAATGCGGAACATATCCCAATCCACGTGATCGAAGCAGTCTTGAAGCGTGGAATCGATTGGTCGGACCAGCGTTGAACAGACCTGAGCGCGGGAGCTTGCTGTTTTAGTTTCTGTTTGTAGGCTGGAAGCAACAAAATGGAGTCGTGGTCAGCTTTTCCGAAAGGAGGGCGGGGGAGGGCCTTATATGCGTCGCGGAAATTAGTATAACAATGATCCAAGGTTTTACCAGCCCTGGTAGCACAATCGATATGCTGATAGAATTGAGGGAGTTTTGTTTTCAGATTAGCCTTGTTAAAATCCCCAGCTACGATGAATGCAGCCTCAGGGTGTGTGGTTTCCAGTTTACAAAGAGTCAGATAAAGTTCGTTCAGGGCCATCGATGTGTCTGCTTGGGGGGGAATATATACGGCTGTGATTATAATCGAAGAGAATTCCCTTTGTTAGATAATGCGGTCGACATTTGATTGTGAGGAATTCTAAATCTGGTGAACAGAATGACTTGAGTTCCTGTATGTTGTTATGATCACACCACGTCTCGTTGATCATAAGGCATACAACCCCGCCCCTCTTCTTACCAGAAAGATGTTTGTTTCTGTCGGCGCGATGCGTGAAGAAACCAGCTGGCTGCACCGACTCCGTTAGCGTCTCTCGAGTGAGCCATGTTTCCGTGAAGCAAAGAACGTTACAATTCCTGATGTCTCTCTGGAATGTTACCCTTGCTCGGATTTCATCAACCTTATTGTCAAGAGACTGGACATTGGCGAGTAGTATGCAAGGGAGTGGAGCGCGATGTGCCCGTCTCCGAAGCCTGACCAGGAGACCGCTTCGTTTGCCCCTTTTACGGCGTCGTTGTTTAGGGTCACCGGCTGGGATCAGATCCATTGTATTGATAATGAGGGGTACACAAAACGAGACAGTCCCTCTGCCTTGGACAGAAGTACTCTCCCAAGTATAGAAAGATCTCTTTGTAGCCAATTATTAAATATATTTTTAGTTCTCTTAATTTTAGGAGAGAAAATCAAATGTTGTCTGACTAAGTGCTTTTTTGACAGATGTATTCCTAAATATTTAACATAGTCCTTTACAGGAATATTTTTCAATTTCTTTATCATCAGAGTCAAATAAACATAAGATTTCACATTTAGAAACATTCAGCATTAATCCTGATGCAATAGAAAATGCATTTATAGCATTAAGGGCATGTGCGACCTGGTCTTTGTCTCTTAAGAAAAGAGTAGTATCATCAGCCAGTTGGGAAATTTTGATTTCTTTGTTAAAAATGGTTAAGCCATACAAATTTGCATTATTCAGAATATCTAGAGATAGAAGTTCCACAACCAAAATGAATAAAAATTGCGAAATTGTGCATCCCTGTCGTACACTTCTGTTGATACTAAATCTTTTGGAAGTATTAAGGTTTAGTAGCACAGAACTATTTATATCTTTGTAAAACATGCAAATTACTTCACCAAATCCAAAAAGTTTAAGAGACCTAAAGAGAAATTCATGTTCAATTGTGTCAAAGGCTTTACAGAAGTCCAGAAATAGGACAACCGCATCTGAGTCAATTGCATCTGAATAATCTTTAAGGTCCAAGACTAACCAAATGTTAGAGCTTATGTGACGGCCCTTCATAAATCCTGTTTGAGTCTCATTTATAATGGTATCTATTCCTTTCTTTAATATTTTGGCATAAACCAGAGCAATCAATTCGTAATCAACATTTAATAAAGTAATTGGTCTCCAATTGTCAATGAGAGAAGGGTCTTTATCAGGCTTCGGAATCAATGAAATAAGGCCCTGTTTCATAGTGGAGACCATTTCCCCATTTTTAATGCAATCTTGAAACATATTGAAAATCGGGTCTTCTAGCAACTCCCAAAACTCTCTATAGAATTCAACTGACAGGCCATCAGGGCCAGGTGATTTCCCTTTTTTGATTGAATTCAGAGCCTCTCTAATTTCTCCAATTGACACAGGTGAATCGCAAACTGAGTGGAAATCATCCTCAATTACAGGGACATAATTCTGAATGTGGCAAATGTAGCTTTCACAACCATCTTCCTGAAATTGAGAGCTGTAAAGGTTTTCATAAAAGGAATTGACAAATGATGATATTGTAATGGGATCTTTGCATAAAACATCATTCATTTTGAGTGTAGTTATAGATTTTCTTTTGTAGTTTCTCTTTTCAAGTGCAAAAAAGTAACTGTTGTTTCTTTCCCCCTCTTCAATCCATTTAGCTCTTGACCTTACAAAGGCACCCTTTGCCAGATCCGTGTAAGTCTGTTCTAATTCTAGTTGTAAAGACCTGAACACAGACTCCTCTTCTTCAGATAGATTATCTTTCTTTAGAAAACTGTCAAGCTTGCTCATCATCTCCTTTTCTCTATGGTTCTTTAATTGCATCAGCTCTTTGGCGTGTTTAATGGCTACCACTCTGACTTTATATTAGAAAAATTCCCATCTACTTCCATGTCCCAAGTCTTTTCTTGCAAAAATATCTTTAGCTAATGATTTGATGTTTTCAATGAGAGCAGTATCTTTAAGAAGTGTATTGTTTAATTTCCAATACCCTCGAGTGACTTTTGATTTTTTAGTAGCTTGTAAATTCAGGGAAATCAAGTGATGATCAGAAAAGGGAGCTAACTGATGATCTACATCTATAACAAATTGTAACAAAAAAGGGGAAATTAGGAATAAATCTATTCTAGATTTACGTGACATAGTTTTGTTGGTCCAGGTATAACCCTTAGCAACCGGATTGAAATAACGCCAGGCATCCTCAACACAGAGATCCTTGCATAATGTAATGACAATGTTACTATTTTGAGGGTTTTGACTCGTTCTAGGAGGAAAACGATCAGCAGATGCATCAGGTGTTTCATTAAAATCCCCTGAAATAATTAGAAAAGCCTCTGAGTATTTGTTGCTTAAATCCTGTACTTTCCTGGTAAATTGGGTAAAAAGGGTCTTATTAGGAGCATGTGAGTTATGGCCGTATACATTACCGATGATGAAAAAAGCATTGTCAAGTTTAACAGTTACTATGACCCATCTGCCGTCTTGTGAAGATGTGGATTCTAGAATGTCACCTTTAAACTTGTGAATAAGTGTCAAAACACCAGCAGAATGATTTGATCCATGACTGAAATAGGCCATATCTCCCCATTGTGCTTTCCAAAATTTCCAAAACTTTCACCTGAATGAGTTTCCTGAAGAAGGACAAAATCTGCGTTACTGCGTTTACAGTATAAAAATAAAGCTTTCCTTTTTGTAGGATTTCTCAAACCCCTAGCATTCAGACTAACGATATTGTGTGAATTGAAAACGAACTCCTGCATTAAAAAAAGAACACAAATTAGATAACAAGTATTAATGTGAACAATAAAACAAACAGTGAACCTTGAGAGGATTACTCCGACGGAAAACTACGCTCAGCTGAGGTAGCGGTGGTTAACAGAATAACAAATCTATTTACTTCCTTTTCTTTGGCAAGTGTTCATCAGTTGTAGTTCGAACGGTACATTTATTATTGGCAGTACATTAACTGTACTCATGGTAGTACTCACAGTTCCAATTTGGTTAATGTCAACAGAGTTACCCAGTAATCATTCTTCCTTCGATAAACGCATGTGGGCCTTTGAACCCCGCCGTCTTTCCCTCTTGTCGCGCCTTCTGTATAAGCGGCCACAGTTTCTCTCTGGCAGCCTGATCCTGCGGTATCAGAGCTTCTTTGATGCGGAGTTTCTTCTCATCCAGAAACTTGTTCCTCTTGGCCATTTTCCATATGATGTCCCTGTAATGGCGCATAGTTAAGCGCAAGATGATATTGCGAGGGGGTCCATCAGATCTTCGTTTCCCAAGTCGATGTACCACCTCAATCACGTCTCTTAGCCTGTCTTTGATGCATGGCGCCACTTTTCCCAGGATATTAATGACTATTTCTCTAATATCCTCTTCCTCTACCTCTTTTACACCTTGGATTTTCAGATTCCACCTGCGAGAGTACCTTTGAAGTTCAGCTACATTCTCACACAGCTCATTATTTTTGGATTGCATTTTCTTCACCTCATTCTCTAGGAACGTTATCTTTTCCTTGTTCTCGCTCACAATTTTGTGTAGTTGATTGACAGTTTCTGACAAATTATCGATCTTCTTTGATGTTTCTTCTGTAGCCCGTTTTATGATGGACACTTTGGAGAGCGTGGCGTCTTGTTTAGTAGACAGGGACTGGATTGCAGAGAAAAGTTCCGACATGGAAATGTCTTCTTTTACTTTTTTCACCGGTGGATTTTTACTTGGGGTCTGAGGTAAAGAGGTTGCAAGGATTTCATCCTGGTCAGTTTTGTTCTTTCTCTTGCTTGAGTTCGCGGTTTCTTGTGTATCCATGCTGCTCTGGTTCTCGTTGTGGCTAGCTAGCAAGTCAACTGTCTTCTGTGAGACTTGGATATTTCGTCTATGTTAGGATTTATGTTTATGCACTATAGGCTGTTAGCATATTGGTTGAAGAGGAATATTGTTTTGTTACACACATACACAAACTATACAGAGGGGGGTGTGTGTGTAGGTGTAAGGACTGACCAACACAGGCCATAAAAGCTGTGGACAGTCTGGAGAGGGGAGGGGTGCATCTCTCTAGACCAACCAGGAGTTTAGAATACTGGACAATACCATATTAGGAACTGTTTTAGTGTAGAATCGACAGACCCAAGACGGATCCAATCTACCCAGCAACCAGATGTGGACAAAGGAACGCGCCAAGGGGCTTGGACAACGGGCCATCAAAGGGGGGCAAAGTCTAAACCAAGCCCAGCCTCTACTGTGATAGGCCAACAGACGCGTTGAAACTATGGTATAAGAACAGCTGTTTACGTACTTCTTGCCAGTTCTCTGTTCATCCTGCGCGGTGATACAGCGAACCCGTATATACGAAAATTGCATTTACCATTTATAAGTTTGAGTTTAATTAAAATACTTTAAATATATTCGGGGACTCTGAATCACATTTTGTCCTGATGCCAGATTTGAACAGACGCAAATCTCTTTCATCTACTTTTGTCTTTCTGTCGTGTTCTTCCCATTCAACTTGACAAAAACTAACTCTAAACTTATCCCATGTCCATAAAAAAGTTATAGTTAGTTTCTTTCAATATTAATAGCCAATATTTGACTGTTAATCACCTAACCCTCAATATTGCTTTGAAGAGCGAGAGAACACTCCCTCTCACAGCGACGCCATCTTGGCATTCTCTCAAACAGAATCATGAGGTAGTCACCTAGAATGCGTTTCAATTAACAGATGTGTCTTGTTAAAAGTTAATTTGTGGAATTTCTTTCCTTCTTAATGCGTTTGAGCCAATCAGTTGTGTTGTGATAAGGTAGGGGTGGTATACAGAAGATAGCCCTATTTGGTAAGTCTAAGTCCATATTATGGAAAGAACAGCTCAAATAAGCAAAGAGAAACGTCAATCCGGAAAATTTCAAGAAATTCAAGTGTAGTCGCAAAAACCATCAAATGCTATGATGAAATTTACTCTCATGAGAACCACCACAGGAAAGGAAGACCCAGAGTTACCTCTGCAACAGAGGATACGTTTATTTGAGTTACCAGCCTCAGAAATTGCAGCCCAAATAAATGCTTCCCAGAGTTCAAGTAACAGACACATCTCAACATCAACTGTTCAGAGGAGACTGTTGTTACGGATACTAGTTGATAGGTATTCGACTAGCCGGACTGTTCCCCAGACTCCACGCGTAGGGATTTGTACAATGCTTAACAAGGCTATTGAACTTGACATTGGTGTCTGTCTTTATTCCTTTATCCAACATATCATACTGAAACAACTGTGTTAATAACCTCTTGACGCTAGGGGTCAGATTTTATTTTATTTCTTAAATAACTTTCCCAAGGTAAACGGACTATTTCTCAGGTCCAGATCGTAGAATATGCATATAATTTACAGATTAGGATAGAAAACACTCCACAGTTTCCAAAACTGTCAAAATATTGTCTGTGAGTATAACAAAACTGATTCTGCAGGCGAAAACCTGAAGAAATCCAACCCGGAAGTGATTTTTTTATTTTTAAATCTGTGTTTCCTTGCCCGTCTTTCTTCCATTTAAAGGGGTATCGACCAGATTCCTTTTCCAATGGCTTCCTCAGGCTGTGACCAGGCTTTAGACATAGTTTCAGGATTTTATTTTGAAAAATGAGCGAGATTTATCAAAACTAGTGAGGTGTCCTTTGATTAGTTCCTGCGCGAGAGGGGTTAGCTCTCCATTTTCTTTCTCTCTTTTATTGAATAGGTTACGGTCCGGTTGAAATATTATCGATTATGTTTGTTAAAAACAACCTGAGGATTGATTATAAAAAACATTTGTCATGTTTCTACGAACATTACGGATACTTTTTGGAATTTTCGTCGAACGGAACGAGGCTTTCGTTTTCTGAACATAACGCGCAACCCAAATGGCGTTTTTGTTGTTGTAAAAGTAATAGTTATCGAACAAAAATAACATTTATTGTGTAACTGGGAGTCTCGTGAGTGCAAACATCCGAAGATTATCAAAGGTAAGCGATTCATTTTATTGCTTTTCTGATTTTCGTGACCATGCTAATTTGGGGCTAACTGTTCTAGCATTGATTGGTACACTCACAAAAGCTTGGATTTCTTTCGCTGTAAAGCATATTTTCAAAATCTGACACGATAGGTGGATTAACAACAAGCTAAGCTGTGTTTTGGTATATTTCACTTGTGATTGCATGATTATAAATATTTTTAGTAATATTTTGCACCCTGCAATTCAGCGGTTGTTTAGGAAAATGATCCCGCTAAAGGGATCCGTAGCGCAGAGAAGTTAATCAGGCCTTCATGGTCGAATTGCTTCAAAGAAACCACTACTAAAGGACCAATAAGAAGAAGAGTCTTTATTGGTCCAAGAAACACAAGCAATGGACATTAGACCGGTGGAAATCTGATTCAACCACCGTGTCTTTGTGTGACGAAGAGTAGTTGAACGGATGATCTCCGCATGTTGGGTTCCTACCGTGAAGCATGGAGGAGGAGGTGTGGGGGTGCTTTGCTGGTGACACTGTCTGTGATTTATTTAGAATTCAAGGCACACTTAACCAGAATGGCTACCACAGCATTCTGTAGCAATACGCCATCCCATCTGGTTTGCGCTTAGAGGGACTGTCATTTGTTTTTCAACAGGACAATGACCCAACACACTTCCAGGCAGTGTAAGGGCTATTTGACCAAGAAGGAGAGTGATGGAGTGCTGCATCAAATAACCTGGTCTCCAAACTCACCCGACCTCAACCCAATTGGCATGGTTTGGGATGAGTTGGACCGCAGAGTGAAGGAAAAGCAGCCAACAAGTGCTCAGTATATGCAGGAACTCCTTCAAGACTGTTGGAAAAGCATTCCAGGTGGTTAACAGTGTGTAAAGCTGTCATCAAGGCAAAGGGTGGCTACTTTGAAGAATCTTATCTTAAATATATTTAGATTTGTTTAACACTTTCTTGGTTACTACATGATTCCATATGTGTTATTTCATAGTTTTGATGTCTTCACTATTATTCTACAATGTAGAAAATAGTAAAAATGAAGAAAATCCCTTGAATGAGTAGGTGTGTCCAAACCTTTAACTGGTATTGTATATCAAATCAAATGTTATTGGTCACATACCCATATTTAGCAGATGTTATTGCGGGGGTAGCGAAATGCTTGTGTTCCTAGCTCCAACTGTGCAGTAGTAATGAACAATTCACAAGAAAACACACATCTCAAAGTAAAATAATGGAATTAAGAAATATATAAATATTAGGACGACCAATGTCGGAGTGGCATTGATTAGAATACAGTTGTCGTGTCTTTGGCTATGCCGGATTAAGTGATATGACATGCTATTCTATAAAATCGTTTCTCCGTAATAACTATTACCTGATTGAGCTAATCATGTAAATGTAATTAACTAGAAAGTCGGGGCACCACAAAATAATATTTATAGAGCTGTTATCTTCCGAATAAACTCTTAAAGACCTAGTAATATTTTACATCAATAGCAGTCAATATTAATCGTCACCTTATTTCAGTCTCATCTGAAGGTTCTAAATTCTTGGTTATCTTCACGAACCCTGGCTAACAAGTTGAATCAGACCAAATTACGTCATAAAGGAAAACGGCCCTAGCGGGCGGAACAGATATGACAGCTTGTTACACAAAAGAAAAGGGGCTGGGTTTGAGTGAAAGAGAGGGAAGACTGAGGAACAAAGGGTGAAGCTGTGCTATCGTAAATACAATATCTTATGCTTTCTAAATTACCGCCCATTTGGAAAAGGAAAATGCAATAAATATTTCCTCTGAGCTGCGCTTCGGTACGTTGGTGGTAGATGGAAGGCCGTGTTGCCCAACCGGGTCCTTTGTCTTTTGAAGAATGTCTCTGCTAGTAAATTGAATACGTTGTAGTAACGTCGTTGGGTGGTAGACGGGATACTTTGTCTGTTCTTCCCTAATTTACATTTGCAGCTGCTGTTGCTAACTCAACGTCTAGGAGTTATCACTTCTGTAGTGAATAAGATTTCAAAGTTCATACCATTTGCAACCATAGCTCACGCTGATGTTGGCTTCGTTCTGTAGTTATTATCTGAACCATTCTGACATCGGACCGTCCTCCTCACATCCTCGGAACAGGAGGTTAAATTTTCGTCAATGGCTAATATAGTGGAGGGAGAAGGGTGTGTCTGAAAAGTTTATAACCCATGTCTCTTCACAGGGGCGTTCACAGGGGCGGACCACTGGTTGAGCAGAGCCCTAAACTTATGAAAACCCAAATCTCTCATTTGGAAGCTAAAATTACATTTCATCTCTTCACCAATAGTTTTATATTCAAACATTTGAATTGAACAACAATTCCATGTGAATCCGATAACTCTGATGTGTAGACTTTCCACAGTAGAGTTTATGTCATTCTATCATTGATGAGAATGTGCCAGATGACAACCGAACTGACATCATATTCATTAAGTACCACCGCATATGTTCAATTGGTCGGATTACCAGAATATAGTTCATTTCCCCCCAACTTCTGATGTTCCCAGAATCTCTATGTTAACCAAGGGGTTTTCTAATGTCACATCAGTAGAGTAGAGAGAGGAAAAAGGGGGAAGAGGTATTTATGACTGTCATAAACCTACCCCCAGGCCAACGTCATGACACAGTATACACATTTGATATAAGTAAAACAGCATGTAAAACATGATAAACATGATGAAAGTGACCAGTGTTCCATTATTAAAGTTACCAGTGATTCCATGTCTATGTACATAGGGCAGAAGCCTCTAAGGTACAGGGTTAAGTAACTGGGTGGTAGCCGGTTGGTGCAGTGACTAAGTTCAGGGCACTGGGTGGAGGCCAGCGAGTGATGGCTATCTAACAGTGATGGCCTTGAGAGAGAAGTTGTTTTTCAGTCTCTCGGTCCCAGCTTTGATGCACCTGTACTGACCTCGCCTCCTGGATGATAGCGGGGTGAACAGGCCATGGCTCGGGTGGCTGAGGTCCTTAATGATCTTTTTGGCCTTCCTGTGACATTGGGTGCTGTAGGGGTCCTGGAGGGCAGGCAGTCTTCCCTCTGTGATGCGTTGGGCAGACTGCACCACCCTCTGGAGAGCCCTGCGGTTGCGGGCAGTGCAGTTTCCGTACCAGGCGGTGATACAGCCCGACAGGATGCTCTCAACGGTGCATCTGTAAAAGTTTGTGAGGGTCTTAGGGGCCAAGCCAAATTTCTTCAGCCTCCTGAGGTTGAAGAGGCGCTGTTGCGCCTTCTTCACCACACTGTCTGAGTGGGTGGACCATTTCAAATTGTCAGTGATGTGTACGCCGAGGAACTTGAAGGCTTTCACCTTCTCCACTGCGGTCCTATCGATGTGAATGGGGGTGTGCTCCCTCTGCTATCTCCTGAAGTCCACAATCAGCTCCTTCGTTTTGTTGATGTTGAGGGAGAGGTTATTTTCCTGGCACCACTCCGCCAGGGCCCTCACCTCCTCCCTGTAGGCTGTCTAGTCATTATTGGTAATCAGGCCTACTACTGTTGTCGTCTGCAAACTTGACGATTGAGTTGGAGGCGTGCGTGGCCACGCAGTCATGGGTAAACGGGGAGTCCAGGAGGGGGCTGAGTATGCACCCTTGTGGGGCGCCTGTGTTGAGGATCAGCGTAGTGGAGGTGTTGTTTCCTACATTCACCGCCTGGAGGCGGCCCGTCAGGAAGTCGAGGACCAAGCTACACTGGGTGGGGTTTAGACCCAGGGCCTGAGTTTAATGATGAGCTTGGAGGGTACTATGGTGTTGAAGGCTGAACTGTAGTTAATGAACAATACTCTTACATAGGTATTCCTCTTTTTTATTTGTATTGTTTTATTTCACCTTTATTTAACCAGGTAAGCTAGTTGAGAACAAGTTCTCATTTACAACTGCGACCTGGCCAAGATAAAGCACAGCAGTTCGACACATACAACAACACAGAGTTACACATGTAATAAACAAGCGTACAGTCAATAACACAGTAGAAAAAAAAGAAAGTCTATATACAGTGTGTGCAAATGGCGTGAGGAGGTAGGCAATAAATAGGCCATAGTAGCAAAATAATTACAATTTTGCAGATTAACACTGGATGCATTATAAGTAAAAGGCCACCATACATATCTAAATCACAGGAAATGAATACATTATTATGCAATGTAAAGAAGCCTATGATTGTCACTGTAGAGTTAATTTAACATACAGGTGAGCTGTTTGACAGCCAGATATTCCCACAGCAACTTCCAGGTGTAATGAGTTGTGCTGTCCCCTTTTGAGATGAATATCATTTTTGATTTTTTTGATTTTACCGTTATTTTACCAGGTAAGTTGACTGAGAACACGTTCTCATTTGCAGCAACGACCTGGGGAATAGTTACAGGGGAGAGGAGGGGGATGAATGAGCCAATTGTAAACTGGGGATTATTAGGTGACCGTGATGGTTAAGGGCCAGATTGGGAATTTAGCCAGGACACCGGGGTTAACACCCCTACTCTTACAATAAGTGCCATGGGATCTTTAATGACCTCAGAGAGTCAGGACACCCGTTTAACGTCCCATCCGAAAGACGGCACCCTACACAGAGCAGTGTCCCCAATCACTGCCCTGGGATCTTTGTTTAGACCAGAGGAAAGAGTGCCTCCTACTGGCCCTCCAACACCACTTCCAGCAGCACCTGGTCTCCCATCCAGGGACTGACCAGGACCAACCCTGCTTAGCTTCAGAAGCAAGCCAGCAGTGGTATGCAGGGTGGTATGCTGCTGGCAATATCATTACAGCACCATATAGGAAAGTTCTAGTCTGACATTACTAGGATTATTACAGGGTATATATTAATGGTGGTGTCACGGCTGTTGAAGGATGAGGACCAAGGTGCAGCGTGGTGAGTGTACATTTTCTTTATTAACTCAAAATGACGCCAAACAAAACAATAAATACTACAAAACCAAACTGTGAAGCTCAAAGGCTATGTGCCCTAAACAAAGTCAACTTCCCACAAAGAACGGTGGGGGAAAAAGCTACCTAAGTATGGTTCCCAATCAGAGACAACGATAGACAGCTGTCCCTGATAGAGAACCATACCCGGCCAAAACATAGAAATAGAAAATCATAGAAACACAAAACATAGAATGCCCACCCCAACTCACGCCCTGACCAAATCAAAATAGAGACATAAAAAGGATCTCTAAGGTCAGGGTGTGACAGTACCCCTCCCCAAAGGTGCGGACTCCGGCCGCAAAACCTAAACCTATAGGGGAGGGTCTGGGTGAGCATCTATCCGCGGCGGCGGCTCAGGTGCGGGACGCAGACCCTGCTCCACCGCTGGCTCACCCCACTTTGGTGGCACCTCTGGTGCGGGGACCCTCGCCGCCGACCCCGGACTGGGGACCCTCGTAGCGGACCCCAGACTGGGCACCCTCGTTGCGGGCCCCGGACTGGGCACCCTCGTTGCGGGCCCCGGACTGGGCACCCTCGTTGCGGGCCCCGGACTGGGCACCCTCGTTGCGGGCCCCGGACTGGGCACCCTCGTTGCGGGCCCCGGACTGGGCCCACTCGTTGCGGGCCCCGGACTGGGCACCCTCGTTGCGGGCCCCGGACTCGGCACCCTCGTTGCGGGCCCCGGACTTGGCACCCTCGTTGCGGGCCCCGGACAGGGCACCCTCGTTGCTGGCCCCGGACTGGGCACCCTCGTTGCGGGCCCCGGACTGGGCACCCTCGTTGCTGGAGGCTCCGGACTGGTGACCCTCCTTGCTGGAGGCTCCGGCCTGGGCACCCTCGTTGCTGGAGGCTCCGGACTGGGCACCGTCGTTGCTGGAGGCTCCGGACTGGAGACCGTCGTTGCTGGAGGCTCCGGACTGGAGGACGTCGCTGGAGGCTCCGGACTGGAGACCGTCGCTGTAGGCTCCGGACTGGAGGCCTTCGTTGGAGGCTTCGTGCCATGTCTCACCACTGGAAGCTTCTTGCCATGGATCATCACTGGAAGCTTCGTGCCATGGATCATTACTGGAGGCTTCTTGCCATGGATCATCACTGGAGGCTTCTTGCCATGGATCATCACTGGAGGCTTCGTGCCATGGATCATCACTGGAGGCTTCGTGCCATGGATCATCACCGGAGGCTTCTTGCCCTGGATCATCACTGGAGGCTTCGTGCCATGGATCATCACTGGAGTGGAGAGACACACAGGAGGCCTGGCTCTGGGAGCAGGCACAGGACTCACCAGGCTGGGGAGACATACAGGAGGCCTTGTCCTTGGCCGAGGCACCGGATACACTGGGCCGTGGAGGCGCACTGGAGGTCTCGAGCTAAGAGCCTGCACAACCCGTCCTGGCTGGATGGTGACTTTGGCCCGGCACGTGCGGGGCACAGGCACAGGACGCACTGGAGACACAGTGTGCAGATCTGGCGCAGGATATCCTGGCCTGAGGAGACGCACTGGAGGTCTGGAGAGCAGGGCTGGCACAATCCGTCCTGGCTGGATGCTCACACTAGCCAGGCAGATGTGGGGAGCTGGGATGTAGCGCACCGGGCTAAGAACGCGTACTGGAGACACTGTGCGCTCCACCGCATAACACGGTGCCTGACCAGTACGACGCCCACCACGGTAAGCACGGGGAGTTGGCTCAGGTCTCCAACCTGACTCTGCCACACTCCCCGTGTGCAGGGCTGCCTCTCCAGCCGTGTTCGTCTCGCCGACTCCATCCTCCGGTATCCCTCTTCGCACTGCTCCATAGAATCCCAGGCGGGCTCTGGCACTCTCCCTGGGTCGACCGACCACCTCTCTACCTCCTCCCAGGTTGTCTCATACCCCTGGCCACGCTGCTCCTCCTTACCACGCTGCTTGGTCCATTGGTGGTGGGAAGTTCTGTCACGGCTGTTGGAGGATGAGGACCAAGGTGTAGCGTAGTGAGCGTACATTTTCTTTATTAACTCAAAATGACGCCAAACAAAACAATAAACACTACAAAACCAAACCGTGAAGCTCAAAGGCTATGTGCCCTAAACAAAGTCAACTACCTAAGTATGGTTCCCAATCAGAGACAAAGATAGACAGCTGTCCCTGATTGAGAACCATACCCAGCCAAAACATAGAAATAGAAAATCATAGAAACACAAAACATAGAATGCCCACCCCAACTCACGCCCTAACCAAACCAAAATAGAGACATAAAAAGGATCTCTATGTCACGTTCTGACCATAGTTCTTGTGTGTTTTACTTGTTTTAGTGTTGGTCAGGACGTGAGCTGGGTGGGCATTCTATGTTGTGTGTCTAGTTTGTCTGTTTCTATGTTTGGCCTAATATGGTTCTCAATCAGAGGCAGGTGTTTTGTGTTGTCTCTGATTGGGAATCATATTTAGGTGGCTTGTTTTGTGTTGGGGTTTGTGGGTGGTTGTTTCCTGTCTTTGTGTTCTGCACCAGATAGGACTGTCTCGGTTTTCACGTTTGTTATTTTGTATTTTGTATAGTGTTCACGTTATCGTCTCTTTGTTATTAAACATGTTGAACACTAGCCGCGCTGCGTTTTGGTCCTCTCCTTCATCTCGGGAAGAAAACCGTTACACTCTAAGGTCAGAGCGTGACAGGTGGCCTATACAACAAAGCAAACCATGATTTTCAAAAATGATAAAATCTTTTGAGGTAAATAAAACCCACCACAAAATCTTTTTAGAAAATATCTTTATTGTACTTTGTCAATATATAAGGCAATGTGTTTGTGTGAGAAACTGATTTGACATTTGTCTTCTATAACACTAAGGACTTACCCCCGAACTTGATCTATGATCACGCCAAATATAGTCAATTGAGCAAGACAAATGGCAAACTTTTTAGTTGCTGGAAACCAGACATGTCATTATGTCATATGGTAAGAATGTAATTTTTTTAAATGAAAAATCCAATCATATGGTCTAAGACAGTTGAAGCAAAATCCAAACCCAATTGGCAACAATAATACTTTGGGTTATGTATTCAACAAGACACAAGGCTAATAATAGCCCCTAATAGGCTATAGACTCAAAAATGTGTGGTAGCACACAGAAAGTCTAATAACAAGCCTACTGATAATCTCACTCTGCTCCAATGACTGACTGTATTGCTCGTATTGAAAAGGTGTTGTACCGATTGCCAAACACATTCTTCTGTTTGGAAATCATTTCTTAGAAACAACTTGAATAAAACTATGATAAATAAAAGTGCATTACAGAGAATGAAACAGAATAATGAATACTGAAACATCTGATAATTAAATACAATTTATTGGAAATAAATAAATAAATATAGGATGGAAAAAGTTCCAATATACCATATAAAAGTTAAATGATTTAGCTTAATTTAAAAAACACTTAGTTAAAAAATAGAAAGGCAATCAGACCAAATTTAACAATGAACAAAAGGGGTTGATCATGGACATGGATTTTCCATACTGTATTATGTGATGAGATTATGATGGTTGTTGATACACTATGGTTACAAAAGTATGTGGACCCCATCAAATTAGTGGATTCGGCTATTTTAGCCACACCTGTTGCTGACAGGTGTATAAAGTCGAGCACACAGCCATGCAATCTCCATACACAAACATTGGCAGTAGAATGGCCTTACTGAAGAGCTCAGTGACTTTCAACGTGGCACCGTCATAGGATGCCCCCTTTCTAGCAAGTCAGTTTGTGACATTTCTGCCTTGCTAGAGCTGCCCAGGTCAACTGTAAGTGTTGTTATTGTGAAGTGGAAACGTCTAGGAGTAACAACGGCTCAGCCGCGAAGTAGTAGGCCACACAAGCTCACAGAACGGGACCGCCAGACGCTGAAGTTGTAACACTCACTACTGAGTTCCAAACTGCCTCTGGAAGCAAAGTCAGCACAATAACTGTTCGTTGGGAGCTTCATGAAAATGGTTTCCATGGTCGAGCAGCCGCACACAAGCCTAAGATCAACATGCCCAATGCAAATCGTTGGCTGGAGTGGTATAAAGCTCACCGCCATTGGACTCTGGAGCAGTGGAAACGCGTTCTCTGGAGTGATGAATCACGCTTCACCATCTTGCCTGTTTGAAGAGCAGGTGCCCACATACTTTTGGCAATGTAGTGTAGTTGATGCACACTTGTCAATTCACCAGCTATTGTGTCTATTACCTTACTAAAGCATTGGTTCTTCTTACACAGAGAGAGTGGTAACACAAAACAGTCAGTCACACCACACACTGACCTACACAACTTCACAGTTTAAAAAAAACACAGCCTGAACACATCAGGTTGAACACCACCGACAAGCCCCATTTTAACCTTAATCAAAGTACACTTATCAAGAGTCAACTCTAAGTTATTCTCTACACTGAATAATAGATGCTGAATGTATTATATTAGATCAATCTTATGTAAATGTGAACAACCTAATTGGCACATTTCCAATTACATTCTTAAAGACAGAGGATAGCACTTGTATTGTGCACCCTGTGAAAGACAAAGACAGAAAGGGAGGATATGAGGAGCCAGGTAGAGGCTGATAGAGGTCACAGACCAAGGAAGGAAGACATTTAGAGGCAGGTTTAAAATTTCACATGAGTTTAAAACACATATATTGCCCATGTTAATATAATAATACTATTGAGGGTGCTCCGATTTGTTACCAGATACCCCCCTAATTCAAAGCCTCTTATAGAGGGTGAGGAGAGAAAGCAGAGATGAGAGGTGCTAAATACAGGATCTCCTGAACCAGTTAACCTCTACTCAGCTAGAAAATAGTGAACAAGCGGACAATGGAGCTGACATTCTAGACTTCTAATCTGTCTCTCAGCAAACTAAAAGGATTTAGAGCTTAATCTAACTAATTTACTCAGAGACTGGTTTACACATGACTGTTAAGGGGCATTCACAGAACTGTTCCCTTGCCTAACTTGTCCACCAGTTTGCCCAGGAGGTGGTGCCTTATTGCTGGTAGTTTCCATATTGACCCTAAGGGAGTGGGAGGTAGAAAAGAAAAGACATCTTTAGTCATTTCAGGTCAGCATGAGATGGGGAATACTTTTGTTCATTAATACTTTCACATGATTAAAAGCAACCCATGGGCATCGCCATTGTGGTAATTTGCGGTGTGAGTTGCCCAATTTACCCAATGTTTGGTTGGACAGCACCGTCCTCCTCAAAACGTGGGGTCGGGGGTAGCTGTAGCTGTACCTGTTCGTAAGCGTAGGGCCTCTGTGTCTGTGCCCCAGGGGCAGCCTGGGAGGAGCGGTAGGAGCTATACTGCTGGCCCTGACCCTGCTGGTACTGGGAGTACTGGGACAACGCACCCTGACCTGGACCTGGAGACCAAATCAGTCAATCAACCAAGTATTCAATCACTCTGACAGATGTAACAGTAAAACAATCATCTTCTCAAAATACCAATTTACTGATTTAATGTTCAATTCCCAACCATCCCAACTATCTGCATCAACATGTCCTTAGCAAAACATAGGCAAGTGCGCACCTGTGTGTGTGTTCCTTACCATAGCCCTGTTGCTGTGTGCTGTAGCCCTGCTGTGAGGGGTACTGTTGTTGGCTGAAGGGCTGCTGCTGACCTGAGCCATGCTGGTACTGGGCTTGCTGCTGACTGTACTGGGAGTTGCCTGGGGGTCAGAAGTAGGGATGTAACTACTTCAAGATTTACTTCAGACTTGTATTAAGCGGACTGTAGTTCCTCGTGGACAGATGCACATAACATAAATAGTAATCAAGCATCTGCTATATTTTACTTATGGGTGTCTGAGATTAGGCCTAGTGTGGCAGATAGCTAGCAGCTACAATACTATCACAACCTTTATGCTTATTAGGCATGAGTCTGATGTGGTTTGGGAACATACCTCCTTCGTAGTAGTGCTGTGAGGACTCGTCAAATGGCCTCTCATAGCCCTGTTCGGCGTAGGACGACTGTTGGTAGGAGTACTCGCCATGACCTGGAGTGGGCAGGAATGAGCACATGCCAAAACCACTCTATTATAAACAATGTGGGTCCTCACACATATGGTAGAGAGCTTGGTCCTCTCACAGTTCATAAAGCTTATACATACATAAGTGTGAACCCATAAGATGACAAGGGCACAAACAGACATTTGCCGTGCCTAGGACACTCAAATACGAACTCACATTTAAACAAAGCACACACAAACACCCTACAATCAGTTGGAGCTTTGCGAAATCTCTGGTACCAAGTTTAGTTACACCAAAGGGGAACACTATTAACAGAGACACACCGGGAGGTAACAGTTCTGGGACCAACCTCTGCACTTTGCCATAACAATCATAATCCATCCATATTATGACCGTACAAAAGACTCCCATTAAACTCCCACATGAAGATAAAGAAAAGACAAGAAGCCAGAGGATTGATATATTGAGTTCAGCGCTGCAGTATTACTTGAAGACAGGGCAGTGGGATAACACAGACGGGATGGCATGTATATGTGTGTGTGTGTGATTGAGATGTCTGAAAGGTGTGTATGTGTTTGGGGTGGTTGTGTGTGTGAGGGTCAAGGCTCTGAATGATTACCATCAGGGTAATACTGCTGGTTTATGGGCTCACTGGAGCTCTGAGTGTGTCCATACTGCTCTCCGTAGAACTCGTCTTGTCCCATGTACTGCAGTGCACATCCTGCAAGACAAGCGACACCAGGATTGGTTAATCAGCTGGTCCGACCAATGGGCCTCTGTTGGTGACTAAAGGAGGCTGGGCCAGGGCACTTTGGCAGTTGGAGAGTTGGAGGGGAGTGTCTGCGTGTATGGTTTTACTATGCTTCTGGGGACCAGAATTCCTCACAAGAATAGTAAACAAGAAAAATTCAGACAAGTGGGGACATTTCACCGGTTCCATGAAGGAAAATTACTATTTTAGGCTTGGGGGTTAGAATTAGGGTTAGGAGTTAGGTTTAGGAGTTAGGGTTAGGGGTTAAGGGTTAGGTAAAATAGGATTTGTGATTCAATTGTTTGGTCCCCACAAGGATAGTAAAACAAGTGTGTGTGTGTGTGTGTGTGTGTGTTGGTTCTTCTATGTTTGTGGGGACCTTAAATCGCCCAAAGTCCCCACAAGGAAGGTAAAACAGGGACAATTCTTCCTTGTGGGGACATTTCCCACATCCCCATGAAGACAAATGCTATTTTAAGATTAGCGGTTAGGGTTACAATTAGAGTAAGTGGTAGGTTTAGGGTTAGAAGTTAGGTTTAGGGCTGGGGTTAATCTTGTCAATAGGGGGGCGCTGTTTTCACTTTGGAAAAAATCGTGCCCAATTTAAACGGCCTCGTACTCTGTTCTAGATCATACAATATGCATATTATTATTACTATTGGATAGAAAACACTCTGAAGTTTCTAAAACTGTTTGAATTATATCTGTGAGTAAAACAGAACTCATTTGGCAGCAAATTTCCATACAGGAAGTGAAAAATCTGAAAACGAGGCTCTGTATCAGGGCCTGCCTATTCAACTGGCTTTTATTTATCGATCTGTATGCACTTCATACGCCTTCCACTGGATGTCAACAGGCAGTGGAAGGTGGAATGGGGTGTCTAGCTTGATCTGAGGCCGAACAAGAGCTTTTGGAGTGACAGGTCCGGTATTTTCTTTGTCTTCGACGGCGTGCGAGGGACCTCAACATTGTCTTCTGAAAAGCGTTCGGTATACACGGCGAATATCTCCGGCTCTGATTTTATTTGATACATATGATAATAACATCATAAAGTAGGTTTTTTCAACCGAGTTTTATCAGTTTATTCAACGTTTATTGGGACTTTTGGAGTTTTCCGTTCTTTGCGCCAAGAGAGGATGGGAATGTTAGCAACCTTGGCTAGCATTGTGGCGCGAATTCGACAGAAGAAATGGACATTCTAAAACCAAACAACAATTTATTCTGGAAATAGGACTCCTTGCACAACATTCTGATGGAAGCTCAGCAAAAGTAAGACACAATTTATGATGTTATTTCGTATTTCTGTGGAATATGTTCACTCCAACAGGGGGTAGAATATGTGAGCGCTGTCTCACAATAATGCTTTTTGTATGTTGTAGTAAAGTTATTTTTAAAAATCTAACACAGCGGTTGCATTAAGAACCAGTGTATCTTTCATTTGCCATACAACAAGTATTTTTATGTAAAGTTTATGATGAGTTCTTTGGTCAGATTAGGTGAGTGTCCAAAATATCTCCGGACATTCTGGGGAAATGTTGCTACGTATTCACAATGTATAACCACGATTTGCAGCTCTAAATATGCACATTTTCGAACAAAACATAAATGTATTGTATAACATGATGTTATAAGACTGTCATCTGATGAAGTTGTCCAAAGGTTAGTGATTAATTTTATATCTATTGCTGTTTTTTGCGAAGGCTACCTTTGCGGTGAATAAATGTGTTTGTGTGTTTGGCTATTGTGGTAAGCTAATATAATTCTATATTGTGTTTTCGCTGTAAAACACTTAAAAAATCGGAAATATTGGCTGGATTCACAAGATGTTTATCTTTCATTTGCTGTACACCATGTATTTTTCAGAAATGTTTTATGATGAGTATTTATGTATTTCACGTTGCTCTCTGTAATTATTCTGGCTGCTTTGGTGCTATTTTTGATGGTGGCTGCAATGTAAAACTATGATTTATACCTCAAATATGCACATTTTCGAACAAAACATAAATGAATTGTATAACATGTTATAAGACTGTCATCTGATGAAGTTGTTTCTTGGTTAGTGACTAATTTTATCTCTATTTTGTCGGTTTTGTGAAAGCTACCTATGCGGTGGAAACATGGTGAAAATATGCGGTTGTGTGTTTGGCTATTGTGGTTAGCTAATAGAAATACATATTGTGTTTTTGCTGTAAAACATTTAAAAAATCGGAAATGATGGCTGGATTCACAAGATGTTAATCTTTCATTTGCTGTATTGGACTTGTGATTTCATGAAAATTATATTATATGATATCCCTGTCCCGTTAGGCTAGGCTATGCTAGTCAGCTTTTTTGATGAGGAGGATCGAGAGGCACGAGAGTGAGAGATGCACAATGCGTGCCTGCGTGCATTAGTATGTGCATGAGTGTGTGTCTGTGCGTATGAGAGAGAGAGAGAGAGAGGGAGAGGAGAAGTGGCATCATATGGGTGCTAATTATGTCATGAGAAGATTTTTTGTGGTTGAATGACTGAAGTTCAAGTAGAATTAGACTGAATACATGATAGTGTAGGAGGCGGAAAGTAGACTGAAGTCTCTTTTTGAAACCCATGTATTCTGGTTTTAATTTATTTTGTTCCGAAGGATGGCTATTCCCTACTCTATCTGAAATGTGAATTGATAATGTTTGTGTTGGGAAGAAAATGCATCAAAGAACTGAAGGATTTTGGCTTCCATTTGAGTCCAATCATTCTCATTTCAGAATGTTCAGCCCTATCCAAACCATGATCTGAAAAATTATAGATTCCTATGATAATGAAATTAAATATGACTTTCTGAAAAGACCAATGACAGAGAGGGAAGTTTTCAGAAATTCCAGCGGGTCAATCACAAGAGAAAGCAGTGGTGTTGGTGTTGTTGGTGGTGGTGGTCTTGGTGGTGTTGGTGGTGGTCTTGGTGGTGTTGTTGGTGGTGGTGTTGGTGGTGGGGTTGTTGGTGGTGGTGTTGTTGTTGTTGGTGGTGGTGTTGTTGTTGGTGGTGTTGGTGGTGGTGTTGTTGGTGTTGTTGGTGGTGGTCTTGGTGGTGTTGTTGGTGTTGGTGTTGGTGTTGTTGGTGGTGGTCTTGGTGGTGTTGTTGGTGTTGGTGGTGGTGTTGTTGGTGGTGGTGTTGGTGGTGGTCTTGGTGGTGTTGTTGGTGGTGTTGGTGGTGTTGTTGGTGTTGTTGGTGGTGGTCTTGGTGGTGGTCTTGGTGGTGTTGTTGGTGGTGTTGTTGGTGTTGTTGGTGGTGGTCTTGGTGGTGGTCTTGGTGGTGTTGTTGGTGGTGGTGTTGGTGGTGGGGTTGTTGGTGGTGGTGTTGTTGTTGTTGGTGGTGGTCTTGGTGGTATTGGTGGTGGTGGTGTTGGTGGTGGTCTTGGTGTTGTTGGTGGTGTTGGTGGTGGTGGTGTTGTTGTTGGTGCTGTTGTTGGTGGTGTTGGTGGTGGTGTTGTTGGTGTTGGTGGTGTTGTTGGTGGGGTTGTTGGTGGTGGTGTTGTTGTTGGTGGTGGTGGTGTTGTTGGTGTTGGTGGTGGGGTTGTTGGTGGTGTTGTTGGTGTTGGGGTTGTTGGTGGTGGTGTTGTTGTTGTTGGTGGTGGTGGTGTTGTTGGTGGTGGTGTTGGTGGTGGTCTTGGTGGTGTTGGTGGTGGTCTTGGTGGTGTTGGTGGTGGGGTTGTTGGTGGTGGTGTTGTTGTTGTTGGTGGTGTTGGTGTTGTTGGTGGTGGTGGTGGTGTTGGTCTTGGTGGTGTTGTTGGTGTTGGTGGTGGTGTTGTTGGTGGTGGTCTTGGTGGTGTTGTTGGTGTTGGTGGTGGTGTTGTTGGTGGTGGTCTTGGTGGTGTTGTTGGTGTTGGTGGTGGTGTTGTTGGTGGTGGTCTTGGTGGTGTTGTTGGTGGTGTTGGTGGTGGTCTTGGTGGTGTTGTTGGTGGTGGTCTTGGTGGTGTTGTTGGTGTTGGTGGTGGTGTTGTTGGTGGTGGTGGTGTTGGTGGTGGTCTTGGTGGTGTTGTTGGTGTTGGTGGTGTTGTTGTTGGTGGTGGTGTTGGTGGTGGTGTTGGTCTGCAAAAACTACAGATGCCATTCCTTCCTTTTACATCACAAACTACCAACTCAAAAAAATATATGTATTTCTGTTGCCAAATGTATTGCTGGAAATATCGTTATATCTGCAAGATAGAAACTCACAGTCTCGCAAAATATAAATATTCTACAACATATTGATCCTATGACGTAATGCAAAAGGACCATTATCACAGCAGTCAACAGCTAGAGAAGAAAGCATCTTCCATGGCAAAAAAAAATCTTATTAAATTTCCCACTGATAAATATCCATTGTCAGAGATTAACTATAGTCTGACAGTGTTAGAAAGACAATCTCCAAGCGTGATTTTCGACAATACTATACCCAATATCACCAGGCACAGTCGAGAGAAGAGCCTTAGCAACAACCCTTTGACCAATCAGAGGATGGCTTGTGAGCTGGTCACGTAACCCAACTCGGAGTCAGAACAATACAGTCCATGTAGACAGGACACAGTGATTGTACCTGGACAAGCTGGGATAAGACCAGGGTAAGTCACAACATACAACCCAGGGCTAGTGACCTCTGTTGCCCTGGAGACAGTGTCTCAGACATCCAGTACAGACAAGTTACTGACGAGTCTCTGTGAGGAACGTGTCTAGCCCACATCCCACACGAACACAAGGGGACGTTGGGGGACTATTTTTAGGCACATGCTGACACAGCGTGGGTAAAGTGATTTACAGAGACTGGGACTCCAAGTGACAACAGCCATAAATCTTCAGTCTGCTTCTTCCTAAAGTCATTGGCAGACCATTACCATAGGTCAGATCCTCTAGGCTACACACCTGCGATACCATGGTAACGTACGCGCATCATTGACAGATTACATCCACCCTACATATCATAGTCTGTTTTTTAGGCTCACACTTCCTAAACGCCTGCTAACCATTAACATCTCAACGTTTCACCCCACATCCATGTCCTTTGCATTCACTTTGGCTACATCTTTCACAAGTAATCACCTACACCCAAAACCATACAGCCATCTTCTCCACCGATAGACCACAGTGAGCCACATGCATCCCTGCAGACTTAGCAAATACCTGCAGCCCAAAACCAAACCGCAGCAGCCTGTAGGAACACAGAGAAAGACATGGTCACCTACCTTGCTGTGTGGGTCGGTAAGTCCCCATGGGCCTCTGGCTCACCATACTGTTGCTTTGTCCGCTCTGCCCCAACATGCCCAGAGCAGTCTGTTGGCCCTGGTAGTGCTGCTGCCCGGCCCCAGTCTGGGACGACGGGTAATGAGGTGTGGCCGACTGCTGCTGCATCATGGAGACTAGAGGATGGTGGGGGGAAGGGCCGTTATAGGGTGAGATCTTATACATCAACGCACACACCCAATGTCAACATCATCATCGTCTTCATTATTGTCATCATCATTCATAACCAGAACAGAAATTGGGGGAGTAAATCTCTGCAGTAGATGCAAAAGAAGCCAGAGAGGGGTCAGTGCATAAAACAGAGATAAATACACATTGACAACCAGGGAGACGAGGGCGGGCTGCATGTCATGGGTTAGAGGTCAGGAGAGGAGAGCCTGAAGCAGGGTGGTGACTGGGATTGGGGACGATACTAGACTCCAGAGGGAGGAAGGGGCTGCCTAACAGTCTGATGAACTGAATGTGTTTGGATCTTCTTGTCGTTCATACGGGACAATGGGACATTCAGAGGTTATGGATTGTGAAGTTCAAGCGTATAAAGACTAGAGAAGGTTTTCTAAAAGCTAGGGAAGAGAAGGGAGGTTATTGAGAACGATGTGGAAGAGCTGTGGAGATGGAATACCTTCAGGGTTCCCTGGATCAGTCAATCATTCACTGGTGTCCTGTCTAAATCAATACAATCCTCATTTTCTAGAATCGTCAGAGAGAGCACAACTCCCTATCGCTCCCTCCCTCTCTTTGCCCTGCTGAGAGCTAGGCCAAAACTACAACCTCACTCCAAAACTCCAGAATACACTCCACTCTCAGATTCATCCTCCAATGTTCATCCTCTCAGCTTCCCTTTCTCTTTGATCATCCCACCTTCCCTTCCAGAGCGCTGACATTTACTGTAGTGGGGCTGGCCTATCACACTCCCTGCGCTAGGAGTGGACTCGTCATTCACTAGCAACGTACTTAGCAACAAGACTCACTAGAGGCGAGCAAAATAGAACAGCCAAATTAGAAATCATGTATTTACAAAGGAATTGTGTTTTCAATTATTGAATATCAAATTGAATATCATTGGCTTTGATGGCGTATTGCTATGCCACTGGTCCTTGGTCTCTGGTTCCTCTGCACCTGGCTGGCTCACCTGGGTTGGACTGCATGTTGAGGTTGCTGCGGGAGGAGGAAGAAGAGGAAGAACCAGAGCCTGGGCTTGGGCCAGGCCCCTGGATCATGCTGCCCTGGGAAGAGGGGGGCACGGGGTGGCTGTAGCTCAAGGCTGAGCCGTGGGTGCTGGCCGGCAGGCTGAGGGACGTGGAGAAGGGCCCAGCCGACTGTGTCTGACCCGCATGCTGCTGCTGCTGCATGGGAGCGTGGCTGGGGCCTGACGACACACAGAGCAGTCAAAGCAGCCGGACCCTCAGGCACACGTAATGCCACCATGGCCACAGGCACCACAGAAACGCAACACATTCAGTTCATCGCTACACCACAGGAGGCTCGTGTAGGATTAAATTAAGAGGTTTGGGGTGCTGAGATTATGCAGAGACACTTAACGAGAGAAGAACTAGTGGAAACAAGGAGGGACAGATTGACAAGAGGAAAAAGACCTGTATGGATACATAAAGGTGCATCTCAATAGTCTAAAGTTGCTTCCTCTCCATTTTTCCATTCCGTAATGTGCAATACTATGAGAGAACTGGCCAGGTGAAAGTAAATGCCCAGTTAGCATCTGCCAAATTGCATCCATTTATCCTGTCTTAAGGGATCAGTGCAGCTCTGTAGAAGATATGAAGATATTAGAATAAGAAGCCACTTTAAACTATCAATATGCACCCATAGAATGATGTCTGCAGAAATGAGAAGACTTGAGATCAGAGATGCTGCAAAGCTATAGGGGGGTGAATTGGAGGGGTAGACAGACAGACCATGCAGCAGACAGTCAGTTGAGCAGAGAAGCCAGCAGTGAGATTGTACACACGTACAGACAAAGGTGTGTGAGTGTGTGTGGATGGAGGTGTGTGTGTGTGTTCGTGTGTGTGTGTGTGGAGATGGGTCTCACCATTGCTCATCTGACTCTGCATCATGGAGGGGGGGGGCAGGCCAGGTGTCATGGCGTCATTGAGGTTACTCTGGGAGTGTATGGGCCCACTGCCCCCGTTCTGCCCCATCCCTCCAGGACCCATACTCCCCGTGTTAGGGGTAGGAGGCTGGCAAAAAAGAAAGAGAGGAGAGATGTGAAGTTACATCTCTCGGGAATTGTGTTACAGAAAAATAACAGCTCTAAGGGTGAGGGAGGGAGAAAGACATTAAAAGAGAGGTGTGTGGTGAGAGATAACGAGAGAGAGAAAAAATGACTAAATTACGTAACTCCATGCAGACTTACCGCAGGTAACAGTGACTGCATGTTCTGATTATAATCTGCTATCGTGGCCAGATAGACCAGGTTTCTGTGAAGGATCTGCTGATACCTATCAAAGCACAGAAAGACTTTAACATAATGACTATCATTAACCTGTGATATACTATCTTCATCCAAGTATACTTCTGCTTTGACTGGAAACCTGACGTTGAATTATGTTGAATTCTATGTTGGGTAGAAATGAGCTTTTCAATCAGGAAAGTTTCCTCTCACGATCTCTACAAGCCTGAATATTTAATAAAATACAATTTTAAAGTACTTTACCGTTTTTCCGTGCGGTTGGTCCTTTTGGTTGTAGGAATGTGAGACAATATATCCACAGGAAATTATAATTACATCAACCTTTAAAGCGCTGGTAGGGCGTTCAGATTTCTATCACCTGAAGCATGTGTACAAGATAAACATACATCCACAGAAGCATGCATACTTTCTTGAACTCTCGCATGCGTTTACAAGGTTCTGCGCATTATTCAAATGATAGACAGTTCAAATGCCTTCTGTTTAATGTTTCTGTAGATGTTATGTTTGTATGTGTATGTATATCGTGTACAGTATATGTATACATATGTACAGTACCAGTCAAAAGTTTGGACAAACCTACTCATTCAAGAGTTTTTCTTTATTTTTACTATTTTCTACATTGTAGAATAATAGTGAAGACATCAAAACTATTAAATAACACATATGGAATCATGTACTAACCAAAAAAGTTTTAAACAAATCAAAATATATTTTAGATTCTTCAAAGTAGGCGCCCTTTACCTCGATGACAGCTTTGCACACTTTTGGCATTCTCTCAACCAGCTTTATGTGGTAGTCACCTGGAATGCATTTCAATTAACTGGTGTGCCTTGTTAAAAGTTAATGCATTTGAGACAATCAGTTATGTTGTGACAAGGTAGGTGTGGTATACAGAAGATAGCCCTATTCGGTAAAAGACCAAGTCCATATTATGGCAAGAACAGCTCAAATAAGCAAAGAGAAACGATAGTCCATCATTACTTTAAGACATGAAGGTAAGTCAATTCGAAAAATGTCTAGAACTTTCAAGTGCAGTCGCAAAAACCAAGTGCTATTATGAAACTGGATCTCATGAGGACCGCCACAGGAAAGGAAGACCCAGAGTTACCTCTGCTGCAGAGGATAAGTTCATTAGATTGCAGCCCAAATAAATACTTCACAGAGTAAAAGTAACAGAGACACCTCAACATCAACTGTTCAGAGGAGACTGCGTGAATCAGGCCTTCATGGTCGAAGAAGAGACCTGCTTGGGCCAAGAAACACGAGCAATGGACATTAGGCCGGTGGAAATCGGTCCTTTGGTCTGATGAGTCCAAATTTGAGATTTTTGGGATGATGTCCGCATGTGTGGTTCCCACCGTGAAGGATGTAGGAGGAGGTGTGATGGTGTGGGGGTGCTTTGCTGGTGACACTGTCTGTGATTTATTTAGAATTCAAGGCACACTTAACCAGCATGGCTACCACAGTATTCTGCAGTGATACGCCATCCCATCTGGTTTGCGCTTAGTGACCAAAAACACACCTCCAGGCTGTGTAAGGGCTATTTGGCCAATAAGGAGAGTGATGGTGCTGCATCAGATGACCTGGCCTCCACAATCACCCGACCTCAATCCAATTGACATGGTTTGGGATGAGCTGGACCACAGAGTGAAGGAAAAGCAGAAAACAAGTGCTCAGCATATGTAGAAACTCCTTCCAGACTGTTGGAAAAGCATTACTCATGAAGCTGGTTGAGAGAATGTCAAAAGTGGGCAAAGCTGTCATCAAGGCAAAGGTTGGCTACTTTGAAGAATCTAAAATATTTAACACTTTTGGTTACTACATGATTCCATATGTGTTATTCAATAGTTTTGATGTCTTCACTATTATTCTGCAATTTAGAAAATAATAAAAATAACGAAAAACCCTTGAATGAGTAGGTGTGTCCAAACCTTTAACTGGTACTGTATATGTATGTATGTGAATATATATATATATACATATATATACAGTGGGGAGAACAAGTATTTGATACACTGCCGATATTGCAGGTTTTCCTACTTACAAAGCATGTAGAGGTCTGTAATTTTTATCATAGGTACACTTCAACTGTGAGAGACGGAATCTAAAACAAAAATCCAGAAAATCACATTGTATGATTTTTAAGTAATTAATTTGCATTTTATTGCATGACATAAGTATTTGATAACCTACCAACCAGTAAGAATTCCGGCTCTCACAGACCTGTTAGTTTTTCTTTAAGAAGCCCTCCTGTTCTCCACTCATTACCTGTATTAACTGCACCTGTTTGAACTCGTTACCTGTATAAAAGACACCTGTCCACAACCTCAATCAAACAGACTCCAACCTCTCCACAATGGCCAAGACCAGAGAGCTGTGTAAGGATATCAGGGTTAAATTGTAGACCTGCACAAGGCTGGGATGGGCTACAGGACAATAGGCAAGCAGCTTGGTGAGAAGGCAACAACTGTTGGCGCAATTATTAGAAAATGGAAGAAGTTCAAGATGATGGTCAATCACCCTCGGTCTGGGGCTCCATGCAAGATCTCACCTCGTGGGGCATCAATGATCATGAGGAAGGTGAGGGATCAGCCAGAACTACACGGCAGGACCTGGTCAATGACCTGAAGAGAGCTGGGACCACAGTCTCAAAGAAAACCATTAGTAACACACTACGCCGTCATGGATTAAAATCCTGCAGCGCACGCAAGGTCCCCCTGCTCAAGCCAGCGCATGTCCAGGCCCGTCTGAAGTTTGCCAATGACCATCTGGATGATCCAGAGGAGGAATGGGAGAAGGTCATGTGGTCTGTTGAGACAAAAATAGAGCTTTTTGGTCTAAACTCCACTCGCCGTGTTTGGAGGAAGAAGAAGGATGAGTACAACCCCAAGATCACCATCCCAACCGTGAAGCATGGAGGTGGAAACATCATTCTTTGGGGATGCTTTTCTGTAAAGGGGACAGGACGACTGCACCGTATTGAGGGGAGGATGGATGGGGCCATGTATCGCGAGATCTTGGCCAACAACCTCCTTCCCTCAGTAAGAGCATTGAAGATGGGTCGTGGCTGGGTCTTCCAGCATGACAACGACCCGAAACACACAGCCAGGGCAACTAAGGAGTGGCTCCATAAGAAGCATCTCAAGGTCCTGGAGTGGCCTAGCCAGTCTCCAGACCTGAACCCAATAGAAAATCTTTGGAGGGAGCTGAAAGTCCGTATTGCCCAGCGACAGCCCCGAAACCTGAAGGATCTGGAGAAGGTCTGTATGGAGGAGTGGGCCAAAATCCCTGCTGCAGTGTGTGCAAACCTGGTCAAGAACTACAGGAAACGTATGATCTCTGTAATTGCAAACAAAGGTTTCTGTACCAAATATTAAGTTCTGCTTTTCTGATGTATCAAATACTTATGTCATGCAATAAAATGCAAATTAATTACTTAAAAATCATACAATGTGATTTTCTGGATTTTTACACTTCAACCGTCTCTCACAGTTGAAGTGTACCTATGATAAAAATTACAGACCTCTACATGCTTTGTAAGTAGGAAAACCTGCAAAATCGGCAGTGTATCAAATACTTGTTCTCCCCACTGTATATATATATATATTAGTCATTTCCGGTCACAACTTGCAGACTTGTTGTCACGTTCTGACCATAGTTCTTTTGTGTTTTCTTTGTTTTAGTGTTGGTCAGGACGTGAGCTGGGTGGGCATTCTATGTTGTGTGTCTAGTTTGTCCATTTCTATGTATGGCCTGATATGGTTCTCAATCAGAGGCAGGTGTTAGTCATTGTCTCTGATTGGGAACCATATTTAGGTAGCTTGTTTTGTGTTGGGGTTTGTGGGTGGTTGTCTTCTGTCTTTGTGTTCATTGCACCAGATAGGACTGTTTTCGGTTTTGCCACATTTGTTATTTTGTATTGTGTTCATGTTTAGTTGTTTATTATTAAAACATGGACACTAACTACGCTGCGTCTTGGTCCGATCCCTGCTACACCTCCTCGAAGGCTACCGTTACACTTGTTTACGTGCTGCTGCGCGTTTTGTTGCCAACCTTACTACCTGACAACTTTACGGTTTTAACTTTTTAATTACCTGATGAAGGAAAAAGGAAACCGCACACTGCTCTTGATAGTATCACCGATATTTAATAAGCTTACATATCGGCCACACGGCCTTCATCAGAGCTTTTTAATTACCGTTTATATTTTTTTGTTTTTCCCTCACTCAACTTTTTCACTCCGGACGTTTTATCTGGACATGGCTCATTCAGCCGACAGAAACTTTCAACCAGTTCTCCCCATTAAGCAGCGAGTCGGAGTCAGAGGCCGAGCCTTCTCTGGTCTCTACTCCTCCCGTTACGGGGTCTGAGACGCCGAAGGCTCCTACCATTAGCTCTGACAAATTGAAAACCCTAGACATTGGCGACTCCATTACCCGCAGTATTAGACTTAAAACTAATCATCCAGCGATCATACACTGTTTACCAGGGGGCAGGGCTACCGACGTTAAGGCTAATCTGAAGATGGTACTGGCTAAAGCTAAAACTGGCGAGTGTAGAGAGTATAGAGATATTGTTATCCACGTCGGCACCAAAGATGTTAGGAAGAAACAGTCAGAGGTCACCAAGCGCAACATAACTTCAACGTGTAAATCAGCTAGAAAGATGTGTCGGCATCCAGAAAATTGGAACGGAAATGGCGCCACACCAAACTGGAAGTCTTCCGACTAGCTTGGAAAGACAGTACCGTGCAGTATCGAAGAGCCCTCACTGCCGCTCGATCATCCTATTTTTCCAACTTAATTTTGAGTAAAATAAGAACAATACAACATTTATTTTTAATACTGTCGCAAAGCTAACTAAAAAGCAGCATTCCCCAAGAGAGGATGGCTTTCACTTCAGCAGTAATAAATTCATGAACTTCTTTGAGGAAAAGATCATGATCATTAGAAAGCAAATTACGGACTCCTCTTTAAATCTGCGTAATCCTCCAAAGCTCAGTTGTCATGAGTCTGCACAACTCTGTCAGGACCTAGGATCAAGGGAGAAACTCAACTGTTTTAGTACTATATCTCTTGACACAATGATGAAAATAATCATGGCCTCTAAACCTTCAAGCTGCATACTGGACCCTATTCCAACTAAACTACTGAAAGAGCTGCTTCCTGTGCTTGGCCCTCCTATGTTGAACATAATAAATGGCTCTCTATCCACTGGATGTGTACCAAACTCACTAAAAGTGGCAGTAATAAAGTCTCTCTTGAAAAAGCCAAACCTTGACCCAGAAAATATAAAAAACTATCGGCCTATATCGAATCTTCCATTACTCTCTAAAATTTTAGAAAAAGCTGTTGCGCAGCAACTCATTGCCTTCCTGAAGACAAACAATGTATACGGAATGCTTCAGTCTGGTTTTAGACCACATCATAGCACTGAGACTGCACTTGTGAAGGTGGTAAATGACCTTTAAATGGCGTCAGACCGAGGCGCTACATCTGTCCTCGTGCTCCTAGACCTTAGTGCTGCTTTTGATACCATCGATCACCAATTTCTTTTGGCGATTGGAAACCCAAATTGGTCTACACGGACAAGTTCTGGCCTGGTTTAGATCTTATCTGTCGGAAAGATATCAATTTGTCTCTGTGAATGGTTTGTCCTCTGACGAATAAACTGTACATTTCGGTGTTCCTCAAGGTTCCGTTTTAGGACCACTATTGTTTTCACTATATACACTGCTCAAAAAAATAAAGGGAACACTAAAATAACACATCCTAGATCTGAATGAATGAAATATTCTTATTAAATACTTTTTTCTTTACATAGTTGAATGTGCTGACAACAAAATCACACAAAAATTATCAATGGAAATCAAATTTATTAACCCATGGAGGTCTGGATTTGGAGACACTCAAAATTAAAGTGGAAAACCACACTACAGGCTGATCCAACTTTGATGTAATGTCCTTAAACTTCTTGTCACTACAGGGGGTGCTGTTTCAACTTTGTAAAATATCGTCCCCAAATTAAACTGCCTCGTACTCAATTCTTGCTCGTACAATATGCATATTATTATTACTATTGGATAGAAAACACTCTCTAGTTTCTAAAACCGTTTGAATTATTTCTCTGAGTGAAACAGAAGTCGTATGGCAGCGAAATTCCTGACAGGAACTCCAAAATCTGAAAATGTTGACTCTGTTCTAGGATCAGTTTAAAACTCTGTATGTATCCTATGGGTCGACATGAACTGCATGCACCTCCCCCTGGATGTCAGTAACCAATGAGAATTGGAATGGAGTTTCTGTGTTTTTCTTCGATATAGGTGTTAAAAACATCATAATGTAGTTTTTTTAAACTGAGTTATATCAGTTTACATTAGTATATTTCGATTTTCAGAGTTTTCTTTGTGCTGCGCTATGAACAGTTGGACACCTCTGAGCCACATAGCTAACGTTTGCTGCTAGTTCCAAAGTTGAAGAGGACATTCTACAGCCAAGCAACGATTATTATGGACAAAGGACAACTTGCCCAAGATTCTGATGGGAGCTCATCAAAAAGTAAGAACTATTTATGATGTTAATTCGTTGTTCTGTGGAAAAATTTTAAATGATTATTCCTCCATTCATTTCGGTGGGGTTTCGCTATAACGTATGTCGTAGTAACGTTAATTTAAAAATCTAACACAGCGGTTGCATTAAGAACTAATGTATCTTTCATTTGCTGTCCAACCTGTATTTTTTAGTCAAGTTTATGATTATTTATTGATTAGATTAGGTGCCTCTCCAAGATGGCGCCGGCCAGATTGCCTGAAATGTTGCTACTAATCACATTGTATAACCACGATTTGTGCTGCTAAATATGCACATTTTCGAACAAAACCTATATGCATTGTGTAATATGATGTTACAGGACTGTCATCTGATGAAGTATATCAAGGTTAGTCAAAAATTATATATCTTTTGCTGGATTGTTACGATCGCTAACCTTTGCTGCTGGTAAATTGCTTGTGTTTCTGGCTATTGTGGTAAGCTAATATAATGCTATATTGTGTTTTCGCTGTAAAACACTTAAAACATCTGAAATATTGGCTGGATTCACAAGATGTTGGGCTTTCATTTGCTGTACGCTTTGTATTTTTCGGAAATGTTTTATGATGAGTATTTAGGTATTTGACGTTGGTCTCTGTAATTATTCTGGCTATTTCAGATTGCAGCTGCAATGTAGAACTATGATTTATACCTGAAATATGCAAATTTTTCTAACAAAGCATATGCTATACAATAAATATGTTATCAGACTGTCATCTGATGAAGTTGTTTCTTGGTTAGTGACTATTTATATCTTTATTTGGTCGAATTAGTGATGGCTACCTATGCAGGAAAAAAATGGTGGGGAAAAAAAGTTGTCTCTTTTGCTATGGTGGTTAGCTAATAGAAATACATATTGTGTCTTCCCTGTAAAACATTAAAAAAATCGGAAATGATGGCTGGATTCACAAAATCTGTATCTTTCATTTGGTGTCTTGGACTTGTGATTTCATGAACATTTTATTATATGATATCCCTGTAGCTTTAGGCTAGGCTATGCTAGTCTGCTTTTTTGATGGGGGGATCCCGGATCCGGGTTTGTGACTCGTTAGAGGTTAAAACAAGTCAAAATGAGGCTCAGTAGTGTGTGTGGCCTCCACGTGCCTGTATGACCTCCCTACAACGCCTGGGCATGCTCCTGATGAGGTGGCGGATGGTCTCCTGAGGGATCTCCTCCCAGACCTGGACTAAAGCATCCGCCAACTCCTGGACAGTCTGTGGTGCAACGTGGCGTTGGTGGATGGAGCGAGACATGATGTCCCAGATGTGCTCAATTGGATTCAGGTCTGGGGAACGGGCGGGCCAGTCCATAGCATCAATGCCTTCCTCTTGCAGGAGGAAGCCACATGAGGTCTAGCATTGTCTTGCATTAGGAGGAACCCAGGGCCAACCGCACCAGCATATGGTCTCACAAGGGGTCTGAGGATCTCATCTCGGTACCTAATGGCAGTCAGGCTACCTCTGGCGAGCACATGGAGGGCTGTGCGGCCCCCCAAAGAAATGCCACCCCACACCATGACTGACCCACCACCAAACCGGTCATGCTGGAGGATGTTGCAGGCAGCAGAACGTTCTCCACGGCGTCTCCAGACTCTGTCACGTCTGTCACATGTGCTCATGTGCTCAGTGTGAACCTGCTTTCATCTGTGAAGAGCACAGGGCGCCAGTGGCGAATTTGCCAATCTTGGTGTTCTCGGCTGTAAGCACAACCCCCACCTGTGGACGTCGGGCCCTCATACCACCCTCATGGAGTCTGTTTCTGACCGTTTGAGCAGACACATGCACATTTGTGGCTTGCTGGAGGTCATTTTGCAGGGCTCTGGCAGTGCTCCTCCTGCTCCTTCTTGCACAAAGGCGGAGGTAGCGGTACTGCTGCTGGGTTGTTGCCCTCCTACGGCCTCCTCCACGTCTCCTGATGTACTGGCCTGTCTCCTGGTAGCGCCTCCATGCTCTGGACACTACGCTGACAGACACAGCAAACCTTCTTGCCACAGCTCGCATTGATGTGCCATCCTGGATGAGCTGCACTACCTGAGCCACTTGTGTGGGTTGTAGACTCCGTCTCATGCTACCACTAGAGTGAAAGCACCGCCAGCATTCAAAAGTGACCAAAACATCAGCCAGGAAGCATATGAACTGAGAAGTGGTCTGTGGTCACCACCTGCAGAACCACTCCTTTATTGGGGGTGTCTTGCTAATTGCCTATAATTTCCACCTGTTGTCTATTCCATTTGCACAACAGCATGTGAAATTTATTGTCAATCAGTGTTGCTTCCTAAGTGGACAGTTTGATTTCACAGAAGTGTGATTGACTTGGAGTTACATTGTGTTGTTTAAGTGTTCCCTTTATTTTTTTGAGCAGTGTATTTTACCTCTTGGGGATGTCATTCGAAAACATAATGTTAACTTTCACTGCTATGCAGATGACACACAGCTGTATATTTCAATGAAACATGGTGAAGCCCCAAAATTGCCCTCCCTAGAAGCCTGTGTTTCACACATAAGGAAGTGGATGGCTGCAAACTTTATACTTTTAAACTCGGACAAAACAGAGACGCTTGTTCTAGGTCAGAAGAAACAAAGAGATCTTCTGTTGAATCTGACAATTAATCTTGATGGTTGTACAGTCGTCTCAAATAAAACTGTGAAGGACCTCGGCGTTACTCTGGACCCTGATCTCTCTTTTGACAAACATATCAAGACTGTTTCAAGGACAGGTTTTTTCCATCTACGTAACATTGCAAAAATCAGAAACTTTCTGTCCAAAAATGATGCAGAAAAATGTATCCATGCTTTTGTTACTACTAGGTTAGACTACTGCAATGCTCTACTTTCCGGCTACCCGGATAAAGCACGAAATAAACTTCAGTTAGTGCTAAATACGGCTGCTAAAATCCTGACTAGAACCCAAAAAATTGATCATATTACTCCAGTGCTAGCCTCCTACACTATCTTCCTGATAAGGCAAGGGATGATTTCAAGGTTTTATTGCTAACCTACAAAGCATTACATGGGCATGCTCCTACCTATCTTTCCGATTTGTTCCTGCCATACATACCTACACGTACGCTACGGTCACAAGACGCAGGCCTCCTAATTGTCCCTAGAATTTCTAAGCAAACACCTGGAGGCAGAGCTTTCTCCTGTAGAGCTCCATTTTTATGGAATGGTCTGCCTACCCATGTGAGAGACGCAGACTCGGTCTCAACCTTTAAGTGTTTACTGAAGACTCTTCAGTAGGTCATATGATTGAGTGTAGTCTGGCCCAGGAGTGTGAAGGTGAACGGAAAGGCTATGGAGCAACGAACCGCCCTTGCTGTCTCTGCCTGGCCGGTTCCCCTCTCTCCACTGGGATTCTCTGCCTCTAACCCTATTACAGGGGCTGAGTCACTGGCTTACTGGTGCTCTTCCATGCCGTCCCTAGGAGGGGTGCGTCACTTGAGTGGGTTGAGTCGCTGACGTGGTCTTCCTGTCTGGGTTGGCGCCCCTCTTTGGGTTGTGCCGTGGCGGAGATCTTTGTGGGCTATACTCGGCCTTGTCTCAGGATGGTAAGTTGGTGGTTGAAGATATCCCTCTAGTGGTGTGGGGGCTGTGCTTTGGCAAAGTGGGTGGGGTTATATCCTGCCTGTTTGGCCCTGTCCGGGGGTATCATCGGATGGGGCCACAGTGTCTCCTGACCCCTCCTGTCTCAGCCTCCAGTATTTATGCTGCAGTAGTTTATGTGTCCGGGGGCTAGGGTCAGTCTGTTATATCTGGAGTATTTCTCCTGTCTTATCCGGTGTCCTGTGTTCTGTGTCCTGTGTTTACGAATGCTCTCTCTAATTCTCTCTTTCTCTCTCTCGGAGGACCTGAGCCCTAGGACCATGCCTCAGGACTACCTGGCATGATGACTCCTTGCTGTCTCCAGTCCACCTGGCCGTGCTGCTGCTCCAGTTTCAACTGTTCTGCCTGCGGCTATGGAACCCTGACCTGTTCACCAGACGTGCTACCTTGACCCAGACCTGCTGTTTTCAACTCTCTAGAGACAGCAGGAGCGGTAAAAATACTCTCAATGATTGGCTATGAAAAGCCAACTGACATTTACTCCTGAGGTGCTGACTTGTTGCACCCTCGACAACTACTGTGATTATTATTATTTGACCATGCTGGTCATTTATGAACATTTGAACATCTTGGCCATGTTCTGTTATAATCTCCACCCGGCACAGCCAGAAGAGGACTGGCCACCCCTCATAGCCTGGTTCCTCTCTAGGTTTCTTCCTAGGTTTTGGCCTTTCTAGGGAGTTTTTCCTAGCCACCGTGCTTCTACACCTGCATTGCTTGCTGTTTGGGGTTTTAGGCTGGGTTTCTGTACAGCACTTTGATATATCAGCTGATGTAAGAAGGGCTGAATAAATAAATTTGATATGTATGTGTATGTATGTATGTGTTTATGTATGTATGTATGTATGTATTCTGTTGCGACCCGTCATTCATTCATAATTATTTTTGGGGCGGCTTGCCTGTTTTGCATGTTATTTTGGAATTAATACTTGTCACATAGTGCTTTCTGTGGTGGTGGGGCAAGACAGCAAAAAATACGGAGCGTTGCACCGTGATTGGCTCAGTGTTCTGTGACTCATGGGGACACTACGTCACCGCCAAGTCTAAGGGTAGACTTCAAGAATTCTAGCCCATTGGGTGCTGCAATAAAGTTACTTAGAAGTGCCCATCTAAGAGGGCTCAAGGTCATTGGCCACAGATAAAATGATGTCAAATCATGTTATATCTACAGTAGCTTTGACATCATACTTTCAAAATCTTAGCTAGCAGTCATCATCATGAATCAAGTCGACAATCTACTGGCAAATCATTTTTAATCCTTGAAGAGAAATAATGGACATAGACATTACAGAACAAGTTGGAAATCGCAAATTCAAAATGATAAACATTCAACATTGGCCATTCTGTCAATGAAGCATGATTTGTATAGTGCTCAAAACAACTGTTAACTCAGAACTGCGAAAATTTGACTTCCGTGAGTTCAAGACAACTGGGAAGCCGGGAATAAACAACCTTCGACTGGGAAAATACGTTTTGAACGGTCACTTAACTCGGAATTGAAAATCAGGCCTCTTTCGAGAGCTACGACCTGAAGATCAATGACATCGTCATGATTCGACCATGTTTTTTTCAGAGTTCCCAGGTTTTTTGAAAGCACCATGAATCCAGAGAATGCCAGACTTTGATGATAAAACTTGCCCACGAAGGACAGCCGCGCCACCTTCCTGTTCAAGTGAGCACAGCACAACAAGGTGAGTCCAAAAATGTATTGTATGCTACTGCATACATGATGTAATATTCCAGGGAGATATGTATACTGTAGCTAAGAATGTAATACTAAGTGTATGTTGTGTAAAAAGATGTTAGTAGCTCATGTGTCTCACCCTAATAATAATGGGCTATTTACCCCTCTTAATTACGCCTACTGTTCTGACTTGGTGGTGCACATGTAGCCTTTAACCTGTTTTAGAGAAATGTAAACATAGAATATTGTAAGAGCTTTCATTGTCTGCTTATATGCCCCTTTATTTATCCTAAGGTTCTGACGAAGTGTACAAGGAAAACACTGTAAGAACGGCCCATGTTCAGAATTCTGTTGCTGTATATTTCAAAAGTGCTAAACAAATTGTTATATTGACTACGTCAGTCCTAGCTCGCTCATTAATGTCTTTATCGAAATTATGGATTGCCTCTTATCCGGTTGTCATCCCCTTATGCCAAAGTTTGTACATCTCAATTGTCATGAGAAATGACATTTGTTTAAGTAAATCAGGCATATCATGTTTTTTTGTTAAAGGCAGTAAATGAGGCTGAATTAACTGTTTTGCTGCCAGACAAGGCTCCGCTGATAGCCAGGTGTGTGGTAAGACTTTGGGACTGCTGTTGGAACAGCTTTATCTAGGCCCTAACCATTTGTGGGCACAAAATGTCACCGTTAGAGTGCAATTCATGTATTGTTTAGTGTTGTATTGTGTAGTGGCTTTGCTGGCATGCATCCAACTTCTTTTTTTTTGCCCTACCAAGATTTACATACTAAAATCGCCAATGCATGTATGTACAGTTGAAGTCGGAAGTTTACATACACTAAGGTTGGAGTCATTAAAACTAGTTTTTCAACCGCTCCACAAATTGCTTGTTAACAAACTATAGTTTTAGCAAGTCGGGTAGGACATCTACTTTGTGCATGACACAAGTAATTTTTCCAACAATTGTTTACAGACATATTATTTCACTGTATCACAATTCCAGTGGGTCAGAAGTTTACATACACAAAATTGACTGTGCTTTTAAACAGCTTGGAAAATTCCCCCAAATTATGTCATGGCTTTAGAAGCTTCTGATAGGCTAATTGACATCATTTGAGTCAATTGGAGGTGACCTGTGGATGTATTTCAAGGCCTACCTTCAAACTCACTGCCTCTTTGCTTGACATCATGGGAAAATCAAAAGAAATCAGCCAAGACCTCAGAAAAAAATGGTACACCTCCACAAGTCTGGTTCATTCTTGGGAGCAATTTCCAAACACCTTAAGGTACCACATTCATCTGTACAAAAAATAGTACGCAAGTATAAACACCATAGGACCACGCAGCCGTCATACCGCTCAGGAAGGAGACGCATTCTGTCTCCTAGAGATTCACGTACTTTGGTGCAAATCAATCCCAGAACAACAGCAAAGGACTTTGTGAAGATGCTGGAGGAAACAGGTACAAAAGTATCTATATCCACAGTGAAACGAGTCCTATATCGACATAACCTGAAAGGCCGCTCAGCAAGGAAGAAGCCACTGCTCCAAAACCGCCATAAAAAAGCCAGACTACAGTTTGCAACTGCACATGGGGACAAAGATCGTACTTTTTGGAGAAATGTTCTCTGGTCTGATGAAACAAAAATAGAACGGTTTGGCCATATTGACCATCGTTATGTTTGGAAGAAAAAGGGGGATGCTTGCAAGCCGAAGAACACAATCCCAACCGTGAAGCACGGGGGTGGCAGCATCATGTTGTGGGGGTGCTTCGCTGCAGGAGGGACTGGTGCACTTCACAAAATAGATGGCATCATGAGGGAGAAAATTATGTGGATATATTGAAGCAACATCTCAAGACATCAGTCAGGAAGTTAAAGCTTGGTCGTAAATGGGTCTTCCAATTGGACAATGACCCCAACCATACTTCCAAAGTTGTTGAAAATGGCTTAAGGACAACAAAGTCAAGGTAATGGAGTGGCCATCACAAAGCCTTGACCTCATCCTGTAGAAAATCTGTGGGCAGAACTGAAAGAGCGTGTGCGAGCAAAAAGGCCTATAAACCTGACTCAGTTACACCAGCTCTGTCAGGAGGAATGGGACAAAATTCACCCAACTTATTGTTGGAAGCTTGTGGAAGGCTACCTTAAACGTTTGACACAAGTTAAACAATTTAAAGGCAATGCTACCAAATACTAATTGAATGTACGTAATCTTCTGACCCACTGGGAATGTGATGAAAGAAAAAAAAGCTGAAATAAATCATTCTCTTAACTATTATTCTGACATTTCACATTCTTAAAATAAAGTGGTGATCCTAACTGACCTAAAACAGGGATTTTTTACTAGGATTAAATGTCAGGAATTGTGGAAAAACTGAGATGAAATGTATTTGGCTAAGGTGTATGTAAACTTCCGACTTCAACTGTATGTGTATATGTACAGTGCATTCGGAAAGTATTCAGACCCCTTGACTTTTTCCACATTTTGTTACGTTACAGCATTATTCTAAAGTTAATTCACTAAAAAATATCATCTTCAATCTACACACAATACCCCATAATGACAAAATGAAAACAGGTTTTTAGAATGTTTGAAAATGTATTAAAAATAAAGAACAGAAATACCTTATTTACATACTGTACCGTTCAAAAGGTTGCAGTCACTTAGAAATGTCCTTGTTTTTGAAAGAAAAACACATTTTCTGTCCATTAAAATAGCATCAAATTAATCCGTGTAGACATTGGTAATGCTGTAAATGAATATTGTTGCTGGAAACGGCAGATATTTTATGGAATATCTACATAGGTGTACAGAGGCCCATTATCAGCAACCATCACTCCTGTGTTCCAACGGCACGTTGTGTTAGCTAATCCAAGTTTAACATTTTAAAAAGCTAATTGATCATTAGAAAACACTTTTGCAATTATGTTAGCACAGCTGAAAACTGTTGTTCTGATTAAAGAAGCAATACAACTGGCCCTCTTTAGACTAGTTGAGTATCTGGAGCATCAGCATTTGTGGGTTCGATTACAGGCTCAAAATGGCAGGAAACAAATAACTTTCTTCTGAAACTCATTAGTCTATTCTTGTTCTGAGAAATGAAGGCTATTGAATGCGAGAAATTGCCAAGAAACGGAAGATCTCGTACAACGCTGTGTACTAAACCCTTCATAGAACAGCGCAAACCAGTCAAGATCGAGGGAAAGATGAACAGAGCAAATTACAGAAAAAATCCTTGATGAAAACCTGCTCCAGAGCACTCAGGACATCAGACTGGGTTGAAGGTTCACCTTCCAACAGGACGACGACCCTAAGCACACAGCCAAGACAATGCAAGAGTGGCTTTGGGATAAGTCGCTGAATGTCCTTGAGTGGCCCGGCCACAGCCCGGACTTGAACCCGATTGAACATCTCTGGAGAGACCTGAAAATAGCTGTGCAGCAACGCTCCCATCCAACCTGACAGAGCTTGAGAGGATCTGCAGAGAAGAATGGGAGAAACTCCCCAAATACTGGTGTGCCAAGCTTGTAGCGTCATACCCAAGAAGACTCAAGGCTGTAATCGCTGCCAAAGGTGCTTCAACAAAGTAATGAGTAAAGGGTCTGAATACTTATGTAAATGTGATATAAGTTTTTGTATTGTTAATAAATTAACAAAAAAAAATTAAAACCTGTTTTTGCTTTGCATCACAGGGTATTGTGTGTAGATTTATGAAGGGGAAAAACAATTTTTTCAATTTTACAATAAGACTGTAACGTAACAACATGTGAAACAGTCAAGGGGTCTGAATACTTTTCCAAATGCATGTATATATATATATATATATGTGTGTGTGTGTGTATATATACATGCATATATATATATATATATATATTATATATATATATACAGTGCCTTGCAAAAGTATTCATCCCCTTTCGTGTTTTTCTTATTTTTACAACCTGTAATTTAAATGGATTTTTACTTGGATTTCATGTAATGGACATACACAAAATAGTCCAAATTGGTGAAGTGAAATGAAAAATAACTTGTTTAAAAAAAAAAATCACGGAAAAGTGGTGCATACATATGTATTCACCCCCTTTGCTATGAAGCCCCTAAATAAGATCTGGTGCAACCATTTACCTTCAGAAGTCATTTAATTAGTTAAATAAAGTCCACCTGTGTGCAAACTAAGTGTCACATGATCTGCCACATGATATCAGTATATATACACCTGTTCTGAAAGGCCCCAGAGTCTAAGCAAGGGGCACCACCAAGCAAGCGGCACCATGAAGACCAAGGAGCTCTCCAAACAGGTCAGGGACAAAGTTGTGGAGAAGTACAGATTAGGATTGGGTTATAAAAAAATATCCTAAATTTTGAACATCCCACGAAGCGCCATTAAATCCATTATTTAAAAAATGGAAAGAATATGGCACCACAACAAATCTGCCAAGAGAGGGCCGCCCACCAAAACTCACGGACCAGGCAAGGAGGGCACTAATCAGAGAGTCAACAAAGAGAACCATTTTAAGCCGTACACTCCACAGAGCTGGGCTTTACGGAAGAGTGGCCAGAAAAAAAGCCATTGCTTAAAGAAAAAAATAAGCAAACACTTTTGGTGTTCGCCAAAAGGCATGTGGGAGACTCCCCAAACATATGGAAGAAGGTAGTCTGTTCAGATGAGACTAAAATTTAGCTTTTTGTCTGGCACAAACCCAACACCTCTCATCACCCCGAGAATACCATCCCCACAGTGAAAGATGGTGGTGGCAGCATCATGCTGTGGGGATGTTTTTCATCGGCAGGGACTGGGAAACTGGTCAGAATTGAAGTAATGGTGTAATGCGCTAAATACAGGGAAGTTCTTGACAGAGTCAACATTAATCAGGAAACAGACAAAGACAAGAACAGAGTCAGCACAAAACGACAAACGACAATTAATGCTGAAGCAGGGAACAGAGTGGGGAACCAGACAGATATAGGGGAGGTAATGACAGAGGTGATTGAGTCCAGGTGAGTCCAATAATTGCTGATGCGTGTGACGGGGGGAAGGCCGGTGTGCGTAATGATGGTGGCAGGAGTGCGTAAAGCTGGGAAGCCTGGCGCCTTCAAGCACCAGGGAAGGGGAGCTGGAGCAGGCGTGACAGTACCCCCCCTCTAGGGGCACCACCCGGCGTCCCACCTGGGGGAGCCTGACAGGCTGGCCGAGGCACGGGCGCTGGACAAGCCGGCTGAGCGTAAACTCCCGACGAACCGGGAGAGGCATGGGAGCCTGGCGAGCCAGCTGAGGCATAAGAGCCTGACGATCCGGCTGGGTCGTGAAAACCTGTCGATCCCGCTGAGGCGTGGGAGCCCAATGATCCGGCTGAGGCATAGCAGCCTGGCGAGCCGGCTGGACGTAAATCCCTGATGATCCGGCTGAGGCCTGACGTAGGACGGCTTAGGCACCCCCGGGTCCATCGGTGGCGGCCCCCGGACCCAACGTCACTATCAACCGGAAAGCCAGCACTCCCCGAAGCTTCGTTTGGGGGCTTCAGCATTCTGTAATGACCGACGCTGGAGATGAGAAGCAGGTACAAAACGACAAACGACAATTAATGTTGAAGCAGGGAACAGAGCGGGGAACCAGGCAGATATAGGGGAGGTATTGACAGAGGTGATTGAGTCCAGGTGAGTCCAACAATCGCTGATGCGCTTGACGGGGGAAAGGCAGGTGTGCGTAATGTGGGGAGCCTGGCGCCAGGGAGGGGGAGTGGGAGCAGGCGTGACAGGTATGTGTATGTATATATGTATATGTATGTATGTATATTATTTACTGCTCTAGGGATATAATTATTGTGTGGATAACCTTGTTTATTATTATGTATTGATTTTTATCTTTAATTTTGTTCACTTTTTATGTGATGCGCACTGCAGAGAACAATTATCACTGAATTATCACAGTTAATTATTGTAATGTTTGTTTATGTGTGAATTAATCCCATAAGGGATGGGTTGCCAACTGGCGAATTGACACGAAAATAAAATGTAATTCATTCATTCATCAGAACTTTGAAAAGTTTATGTAATTATACTTTCCTGTGGATATATTGTCTCACATTCCTCCCGCCAAAAGGACCAATCGCACGGACAACCGGTACAGTATGTTAAAATATAATTTTATGTTAACCGGTAAAGTATGTTAAAATGAAATATAATTTTATTTTCGTGCAAACGCTAATTTCTGCCCAAAGTGGAATTCAATGCAATTCAACGTCGAGTTTCCAGGCAAACATCTGCTCTACAGTAACCTATAACATGCATATGTGCACAACAGTAGGCCTATGAGGACAGATGTGACACCTACTGTGTGCATTCTGCTGTTTTTCCTTTGCTCTGGTAATCCATTATACATTGTATCAGATGGTGATTTTCATCCAGCATCTTGGGGAGGTAAAACAAAAAGGTAACACCTCACTTGACACCCAGCATCATAACACGTTATGACACGGTGATAACGTGCCATAATATGTCATAACAGCTGGCATAACCTGTAATAATATGGTCATAACACTGTCATGACACACATTATATATATATATATATATATATATATATATATATATATATATATATATATATTTATATATATATATATTTATATATATATATATATATATATATATATATATATATATATATATATTTATATATATATATATTTATATATATATATATATATATATATATATATATATATATACACACAGTCGTGGCCAAAAGTTTTGAGAATTACACAAATATTAATTTTCACATAGTCTGCGGCCTCAGTTTGTATGATGGCAATTTGCATATACTCCAGAATGTTATGAAGAGTGATCAGATGAATTGCAATTAACCTCTCTTGGGTATGTGAGACGTTAGCGTCCCACCTCTTTAACCGCCAGTGAAACTGCTGGGCGCCAAATTCAAATACAGAAATACTCATTATAAAAATTCTGAAAACAAAACATATTTCACATAGGTTTAAAGATGAACTTCTTGTGAATCCAACCACGGTGTCAGATTTTAAAAATGCTTTACGGCGAAAGCATACCTTACGATTAATTGAGAACATAGCCCAGCAGACAAATCATTACAAACAGTAACCAGCCAAGTAGAAGAGTTACACAAGTCAGAAATAGAGATAAAATTAATCCCTTACCTTTGATGATCTTCATATGGTTGCACTCAGCAGACATTAATTTACTCAATAAATGTTCCTTTTGTTTGATAAAGTCTCTATATATCCAAAAAAACTCTGTTTTGTTCGCGCGTTTTCTTCAGTAATCCACAGGCTCAAACGCAGTCAAAACAGGCAGACAAAAAAATCCTAATTGTATCCGTAAAGTTCATAGAAACATGTCAAACGATGTTTATATTCAACCCACAGGTTGTTTTTAGCCTAAATAATCAATAATTTTTCATACGATAATAACGTCGTCAATATGAAAAGGTAAACAAGAAAGGCACTCTCTCGGTCGTGTGCATGAAAAAGCTCTGTGACACTTTAGGGTCCACTCATTCATACTGCTCTTACTTCCTCATTTTTCAGAATACAAGCCTGAAACAATTTCTAAAGACCCTGTTGACATCTAGTGGAAGACATAGGAACTGCAATTTGAGTCCTAAGTCAATTGATACTGTAATGGCATTGAATAGAAAACTACAAAAAAAAAAAAAAATACTTCCCGAATGGATTTTTCTCAGGTTTTCGCCTGCCAAATCAGTTCTGTTATACTCACAGACACTATTTTAACAGTTTTGGAAACTTTGGAGTGTTTTCTATCCACATCTACCAGTTATATGCATATCATATCTTCTGGGCCCGAGAAGCAGGCAGTTTAATTTGGGCATGCTTTTCATCCAAAATTCCGAATGCTTCCCCCTACCCTAGAGAAGTTAATGATTGAATCCCCCAAAAACATTTCCACTTCATTTCAGCCCTGCCAAAAAAGGACCAGCTGACATCATGTCAGTGATTCTCTCGTTAACACAGGTGTGAGTGTTGACGAGGACAAGGCTAGAGATCACTCTGTCATGCTGATTGAGTTTGAATAACAGACTGGAAGCTTCAAAAGGAGGGTGGTGCTTGGAATCATTGTTCTTCCTCTGTCAACCATGGTTACCTGCAAGGAAACACGTGCCGTCATCATTGCTTTGCACAAAAAGGGCTTCACAGGTAAGGATATTGCTGCTAGTAAGATTGCGCCTAAATCAACCATTTATCGGATCATCAAGAACTTCAAGGAGAGTGGTTCAATTGTTGTGAAGAAGGCTTCAGGGCGCCCAAGACAGTCCAGGAAGCGCCAGGACCGTCTCCTAAAGTTGATTCAGCTGCAGGATCGGGGCACCACCAGTACAGAGCTTGCCCAGGAATGGCAGCAGGCAGGTGTGAGTGCATCTGCACGCACAGTGAGGCAAATACTTTTTCTTGGTGTCAAGAAGGGCAGCAAAGAAGCCTCTTCTCTCCAGGAAAAACATCAGGGACAGACTGATATTCTGCAAAGGTACAGGGATTGGACTGCTGAGGACTGGGGTAAAGTATTTTTCTCTGATGAATCCCCTTTCCGATTGTTTGTGACATCCGGAAAAAAGCTTGTCCGGAGAAGACAAGGTGAGCGCTTCCATCAGTCCTGTGTCATGCCAACAGTAAAGCATCCTGATACCATTCATGTGTGGGGTTGCTTCTCAGCCAAGGGAGTGGGCTCACTCACAATTTTGCCTAAGAACACAGCCATGAATAAAGAATGGTACCAACACATCCTCCGAGAGCAACTTCTCCCAACCATCCAGGAACAGTTTGGTGAAGAACAATGCCTTTTCCAGCATGATGGAGCACCTTGCCATAAGGCAAAAGTGATAACTAAGTGGCACGGGCAACAAAACATCATTATTTTGGGTCAACACCCCAGACCTTAATCCCATTGAGAACTTGTGGTCAATCCTCAAGAGGCGGGTGGACAAACAAAACCCCACAAATTCTGACAAACTCCAAGCATTGATTATGCAAGAATAGGCTGCCATCAGTCAGGATGTGGCCCAGAAGTTAATTGACAGCATGCCAGGGCAGATTGCAAAGGTCTTGAAAAAGAAGGGTCAACACTGCAAATATTGACTCTTTGCATCAACTTCATGTAATTGCCTTTGACACTTCTCAAATGCTTGTAACTATACTTCAGTATTCCATAGTAATATCTGACAAAAAAAATATCTAAAGACACTGAAGCAGCAAACTTCGTGGAAATTAATATTTGTGTCATTCTCAAAACTTTTGGCCATGACTGTATATGTATATATATATATTTATATTTAGACATATATTGCGTTATTTATGGCTGGTTATGACACCTACATAATAGTGTAAAAACCCACAAAACCTATCACACAAGGCAAAACATTCCATTACACCAAAGCCTACTTTTCAACAGTCTGTTTATGTTGTATAACATTTTGTTAATTATCATTGTAATTGCTCACACATTGTTGTCAGACATGCACCTACCCCAATGCTCTGTTGCTGATGACTGGAATGAATGCAGGAGCAGATGTCAGGAGAAGGACAAGGCACTCTCTTCTTGACTGATGACTGATATAAGGGCATGTACGTGATAGGCCTATCTGGCTTATATGATTATGATGATGGTCATAAAGTGTATTTTATTAGTCCAAGTAAAGTGACACAGGATGGTTATAATTCTTCTTGACAGTGTCATAAAGTGTATTTTCTACAAGTTAATTAAAATATGATGAAAAAAACATGACTATAAAGAATTCATTACAACAACAAAGGACTTGAGAAACAAACTTTCAAACAAAAGAAAACTTCTTGGCAGGGAATACAATTATTTGAATAAATGACACCTACACTCTTATGCAAATGTCAGAACCAGCCATAAGATAATGCAATATACACTACAAGACCAAAAGTATGTGGACACCTGCTTGTCCAACATTTCATTCCAAAATCATGGGGATTAATATGGAGTTGGTCCCCACTTTGCAGCTATAACAGCCTCCACTCTTCTGGGAAGGCTTTCCACTAGATTTTGGAACATTGCTCGCTTCCATTCAGCCACAAGAGCATTAGTGAGGTCGCACAGAGCATTAGTGAGGTCGGACACCGATGTTGGGCAATTAGGCCTGGCTCGCAGTCTGCGTTCCAATTCATCCCAAAGGTGTTCGATGGGGTTGAGGTCAGGGCTCTGTGCAGGCCAGTCAAGTTCTTCCACATTGATTTTAGACAAACCATTTCTGTATGGACCTCACTTTGGGCATGGGGGCATTGTCCTGCTGAAACAGGAAAGGGCCTTCCCCAAACTGTTGCCACAGATTTGTTCGCCGGACTGCCAGATGGTGAAGAGTGATTCATCACTCCAGATGCTCCAGAGTCCAATGGTGGCGAGCTTTACACCACTCCGGCAGACATTTTGCATTGCGCATGGTGATCTTAGGCTTGTGTGCGGCTGCTCGGCCATGGAAACCCATTTCATGAAGCTCCCGACGAACAGTTATTTTGCTGATATTGCTTCCAGAGGCAGTTTGGAACTCAGTAGTGAGTGTTGCAACCGAGGACAAACAATTTCTACATTCTATGCACTTCTGCACTCGGCAGACCCATTCTGTGAGCTTGTGTGGCCTACCACTTCGCGGCTGAGCCGTTGATGCTCCTAGATGTTTCCACTTCACAATAACTGCACTTACAGTTGGCTGGAGCAGCTCTAGCAGGGCAGAAATTGGCGAACTGACATGTTGGGAAGGTGGCATCATATGACGGTGCCAGGTTGAAAGTCCCTGAGCTCTTCAGTAAGGCCATTCTACTGCCATTGTTTGTCTATGGAGATTGCATGGCTGTGTGCTCGATTTTATACACCTGTCAGCAACGGGTGTGGCTGAAATACCTGAATCCACTGGGTGTCCACATACTTTTGTATATATAGTGTATGTCACAACATGTGTATATATATGGGTCATGACCATATTATGACAGGTTATGACAAGTTATGTCAGCTATTATGACATATTATGACATGGTTAGGACCTCAAAAAGGTTTTTGGACATTTTCTTGCGCTATTTCATATGTTTATACTTAAACAAAAAAATAAGAAATGTAATAAACAATAAAGTTATTGGAAATGTTCTTAATTCCAAGATAGCTAAACCCTTGTTTTAAACTCAGGATAGTGAGAGAAAAAAGCTCATGAAAGCAATTGACCATGTTTAATTCACTCACAAACTTAATCTGAAAAATTCAGTATTGATTATTTTAAACTAGAGGTCGACCGATTATGATTTTTCAACGCCGATACCGATACCGATTATTGGAGGACCAAAAAAAGCCAATACCGATTAATCGGCCAATTTTTTGTGCTTATTTGTAATAATGACAATTATTACAATACTGAATGAACACTTAGTTTAACTTAATATAATACATCAATAAAAACAATTTAGCCTCAAATAAATAATGAAACATGTTCAATTTGGTTTAAATAATGCAAAAACAAAGTGTTGGAGAAGAAAGTAAAAGTGCAATATGTGCCATGTAAGAAAGCTAACGTTTAAGTTCCTCGCTCAGAACATGAGAACATATGAAAGCTGGTGGTTCCTTTTAACATGAGTCTTCAATATTCCCAGGTAAGAAGTTTTAGGTTGTAGTTATTATAGGAATTATAGGACTATTTCTCTCTATACAATTTGTATTTCATATACCTTTGACTATTGGATGTTCTTATAGGCACTTTAGTATTGCCAGTGTAACAGTATAGCTTCCATCCCTCTCCTCGCCGCTACCTGGGCTGGAACCAGGAACACATCAACAACAGCCACCCTCGAAGCAGAGTTACCCATGCAGAGCAAGGGGAACAACTACTCCAAGTCTCAGAGCGAGTGACGTTTGAAACGCTATTAGCGCGCACCCCGCGAACTAGCAAGCCATTTCACATCGGTTACACCAGCCTAATCTCGGCTTGAATTCATAAACAGCAGAGCTGCTGGCAAAACGCACGAAAGTGCTGTTTGAATGAATGCTTACGAGCCTGCTGATGCCCACCATCGCTCAGTTAAACTGCTCTATCAAATCATAGACTTATGATTTAACACACAGAAATACGAGCCTTAGGTCATTAATATGGTCGAATCCAGAAACTATCAACTCGAAAACAAAACATTTATTCTTTCAGTGAAATACGGAACCGTTCTGTATTTTATCTAACAGGTGGCATCCATCAGTTTAGATATTCCTGTTACATTGCACAACCTTCAATGTTATGTCATAATTACGTAAAATTCTGGCAAATTAGTTCGTAATGAGCCAGGCGGCCCAAATTGTTCCATATACCCTGACTGCGTGCAATGAACGCAAGAGAAGTGACACAATTTCACCTGGTTAATATTTCCTGCTAACCTGGATTTCTTTTAGCTAAATAGGCAGGTTTAAAAATATATACTTCTGTGTATTGATTTTAAGAAAGGCATTGATGTTTATGGTTAGGTACACGTTGGAGCAACGACAGTCCTTTTTCGCGAATGCGCACTGCATCGATTATATGCAACGCAGGACACGCTAGATAAACTAGTAATATCATCAACCAAGTGTAACATGATGCTAACATGATTGCCATTGCTAGATAACTAGTGATTATGATTGATTGAATGTTTTTTATAAGATAAGTTTAATGCTAGCTAGCAACTTACCTTGGCTTCTTACTGCATTCGTGTAACAGGCGGGCTCCTCGTGAGGCAGGTGGTTAGAGCGTTGGACTAGTTAACCGTAAGGTTGCAAGATTGAATCCCTGAGCTGACAAGGTAAAAATCTGTCGTTCTGCCCCTGAACATGGCAGTTAACCCACCATTCCTAGGCCGTCATTGAAAATAAGAATGTGTTCTTAACTGACTTGCCTAGTTAAATAAAGGTGTAAAAAAATATATATATAAAAAAAATATCGGCAAAATCGGCGTCCAAAATTACCGATTTACGATTGTTATGAAAACTTGAAATCGGCCCAAATTAATCGGCCATTCCGATTAATCGGTCGACCTCTATTTTAAACCCAAGAACATGTTTTAGAACAGTAATTTCAGTAAGAAATATGCTAACATGATTGCCATTGCTAGATAGATAGCTAGCTAAAACGGTTGCCTAACACATAACAACACACCTAGCAACAAATATCTTTGGAAGATTTGTAAGAAGATATTTGGGAAGTTCGGAGGCACTGCATCTCAGTGCAAGAGGTGTCACTGCAGTCCTTGGTTTGAATCCAGGCTGCATCACATCCGGCTGTGATTGGGAGTCCCATAGGGGGGGCACACAATTTGCCCAGTGTCGTCTGAGTTTGGCTGTCATTGTAAACAAGAATTTGTTCTTAACTGACTTGTCTAGTTAAATAAAATATAAAGTTGTTTTTGATTAAAATGTATCAGTTTGTCACTTTCCCGAGGTTGGAGTAATAACATGTTCAACTACCTAAGAGATTGGCTCGAATCTAGGTTGTACCTTTCAGATTTCAAGAAAATAACAACTAGGGAAGAATTTTTCACTTCTCTCATTGACTTCTCAAACCCAAAAAAAGGTCCTGGGCCCAGATTCACAAAACACTTCTTACCCAAAAACGTATTATTCTTAAGAAAAAAAATAAAGAAGTTGATAAGATAGTTTGTAAGTGCAATTCCTCCACAATATCTTAAGATGTAATGATTTTCCTACAAACTTCTCAAATATCTTGTTAGAATCTTTGTAGAGTGTTTGTTGCTAGGCAACCGACAATCATGTTAGCATATTTCCTACTGAGATTACTGTTCTAAAACATGTTTTTGGGTTTAAAATAATCAATAATGAAACTTTCAGATGAACTTTGTGAGTGAATTAAACATGTTCAATTGCTTTCATGCACTTGTTCTCTCAATGCCTGAGACAAGGGTTTAGCGATCTTGGAATTAAGAAGAAATCTAAAAACGTTATTTTCAAGAATCTAATTTCTTCTTAACTTTTGCTAAAGGAGAAACAAATTAAATAGCTTAACAACATTTCCAATATGAACTTTCTTCATAAATCTATAGTTAAGGAAAAAATGGCAGTTAAGAAGAAATTTCTTCTTAAGAAGGTTTTGTGAATCTGGGCCCAGGTCTGTTTCACAAGCGTTACCCGGAAGTTTTGCGATGTTGCGCCTCTGGGTTTAGAAACGGTGTTTTTTATTTTATATATATTTTTACTTACAGTAACATGCAAAACATAAACATAACAGCCAGAGAGATTCCACAAAGAAATGAAATAAATAAATAAAACTAATCCACATTATATCAATTCAAATACAGACATGTAGCGAATACTTAAAAAAAAAACATTTTGTTTTGTATACGTTTTAATGACTCTAAATAGTTTTCCAAATCAGATTAAAAAAATAAGAAAAGGGTATTTTTCTTCATAAATGTTGATTTGTGTATGAAAAATTATCCTAATAAAATAAAGAGATTTGTGACATACTCACGTTCAATTGTGGAATCAGTGTAGTAAAATAATATGTCAAACATTTCAACGGTTGTATAATAATATGTCAAACATTTCAACGACATTTCAACGGTTGTATGCAATTTGAGGCCAAGGCGTAGTTTTACATCAGTCCAGAAACGGTGGTAGGGGTGTTTTTGATTCACTACGCTCGCTCTCCAACGTAAATAGCGACAGGTTGATGGCCGCAATAAATCAGACGTTGGCTGTTCCACACAGAATCACAGATAGAACAATTATACAGATATTTCACCGGATGTGTAAGTGTGAAACACCCGGTTGGCGTTTCTACTCACTACTAAATATGGTGATGAGCAAGCCTAGTGGCCGTCAGTGGGAGAAGATGGATTTTTGCCGACATTATGCAAATGTTTTCATTTTTCTCAATACAGTTTTCTGTTCCCAAAACTAGAATCTGTTACGAACCGAGTGGACAAAGTTTGATTGGTTTTACCTTTTGCCAAATTGCGTTGTTTAGGAGTGCAAGGGCGAATTTAGTTATTGCACAACCGCACATTACAGAGTAGGCATCGTTCCCTAACGGAAATATGCAAATACGTGCAAATACATGCCCCAATAGTATCTCGCTAGCTCGTGCTTGGTTGTTTCCTTCAGTCGGATTACTTTCACCTTTGTTTATAGAGCGTAGGCAAGTCAAGAACACAGAAATAATATTTTATGTAAAAGTGAATTGAATGAAAGATGAGCTACGATCGTGCCATCACAGTGTTCTCACCTGATGGCCACTTATTCCAGGTGGACTACGCACAGGAGGCGGTCAAAAAAGGTTCAACTGCTGTAAGTACCATATAGATTCATGTTATGTTCTTAAAGTTCCAATGCTCCGTGTTTTTATCGCAATATCAAATAATTTCTGGGTAACAGTACCTTACTGTAATTGTTTTAAATTAAAATGGTTAAAAATAAACAAAAATAGGTTATTAGAAAACTAACTGTTATTGGCAGAGAGGAGGGCAAACTCCCTTTCCTATTAGTCTATTAACCAGGCCGTCAAAAAAAAAAACACCCAGCCAAACAAGCAGGGATCTTTTCAAACTCCTCTTACACTGTAAGTGCATTATCATCATTTACACAGAATTATTCCAACCTGTGTATATATATATATATATGTGTGTGTATGGAAAAATATCTATATACAAATATATGAAATCATGTTTTTGACTGCACTACCCCTTTAAATATTGAAATCGCTTTTGGGTCAATCTCTACCGATGCCACAATGTAGCCTATCAAAGAGAAGTGCATGGTGGGAACCAAATTGAGCTCCAACCGGCGCAACTATATCAATTGTGCCTAATTCTTTTCCAGGTTGGAGTGCGAGGGGAAAATGTTGTTGTTCTAGGAGTGGAGAAGAAAACTGTTGCCAAGCTCCAAGAAGACAGGACAGTGCGCAAAATCTGCTCCTTGGATGACAATGTCTTCATGGCCTTTGCAGGTAAATTTTAAACATAGGATAGTGCACACCAAACCACAGACGTGTCAAGTGGTGATTGCAAATATGTAATTACCATGTCTGGTATAATTTATGTCATCAACATTTGAGTACCTTCAAAAAGTATTCACACCCCTTGACTTTTTCCACTGTGTGTTACCTGAATTTAAAATGGATTAAATTGAGATTTGGCACTGGCCTACACACAATACCCCATAATGTCAAAGTGTAATAATGTTTAGAATTTTTACAAATGAATTAAAAATGAAAAGCTGAAATGTATTGTCAATAAGTATTCAACCCCTTTGTTATGGCAAGCCTAAATAAGGTCAGGAGTAAAAATGTACTTAACAAGTCACATGAATTGCATGGACTCTGTGCAATAAGTGTTTTACATGATTGTTGTATGTCTACCTCATCTCTGTGCCCCACACATAGAATTGTCTGTCAGGTCTCTCAGTCAAGCAGTGAATTTCAAACACAGACCAGGGAGGTTTTCCAATGCCTCGCAAAGGGCACCTATTGGTAGATGTGTAAAAAAAAAAATACAGACATTGAATATCCCTTTGAGCATGAAGTTATTAATTACACATTGGATGGTGTATCAATACACCCAGTTACTACAAAGATACAGGCGTACTTAACTCAGTTGCCAGAGAGGAAGGAAACCGTTCAGGGATTTCAATTGTAGTTACTTCACAATACTAACTTAATTGACAGTGAATAAGCCACTTGTACAGAATAAAAATATTCTAAAACATGCATCCTGTTTGCAACAAGGCAGTAAAGTAATACTGCAAAACATGAGGGAAAGCAGTTAACACTTTGTATTCAGGATGAAAAGTTATGTTTGGGCAAATCTAATGCATTACAGTGCCAATCTCTCCATATTTTCAAACTTTGGTGATTGCATCACATTTTGAGGCACTTTACAAATTACTTTGACTAACCTGTACCCCCGCACATTTACTCGGTACCGGTACCCCCTGTATATAGCCTAGTTGTGTAATTTACTTGTTACTTTTTTCTTCACTCTAGTTTATTTTGTAAGTATTTTCTTGACTCTATTTCTTGAACTGCATTGTTTGTTAAGGGCTTGTAAGTAAACATTTCAGCACGTGACAAATAAAATGTGATTTGATTTGTATGCTTGTAATCATTAAGGAATGGGGAGTTTGTTTTTTAAATCTATGGCCTGAAAATGGTTGTCTAGCATTGATCAACAACCAATGAAAGAACTTGAAGTCTTTTTAAAATGCAAATAAAAAGAAGCCAAATGTTGCACAATCCAGGTGTGGAAAGCTCTTAGAGACTTACACAGAAAGATTCACAGCTGTAATCGCTGCCAAAGGTGATTCTAACATGTATTGACTCAGGTGGTTGAATACTTATCTAATCATGTTTGCCTGGTTCCTCTCTAGGTTTCTTCCTAGGTTTTGGCCTTTTCTAGGGAGTTTTTCCTAGCCACCGTGCTTCTACACCTGCATTGCTTGCTGTTTGGGGTTTAAGGCTGGGTTTCTGTACAGCACTTCGAGATATTAGCTGATGTACGAAGGGCTATATAAAATAAACTTGAAAATAAACTTGATTTAATTTTTTAGAAAGTTTTTTTCTTCCTCTGACATGAGTATTTTGTGTAGATAGTTCACAAATGTGAATTAATCCATTTTAATCCCACTTTGTAACAATGTGGAAAAAGTCAAGGGGTTAAATACTTAAGGCACTGTAGGCCTACTTTGAATGATACATGTAATGTTACTGCTGAAATAAAGCAATTTGATTTTACACCAAGTTGGGTGAAGTGTTTAATTGGTGTAACATACTTCCCCCTTATCCAATGGCCTGCAGGATTGACCGCAGATGCCAGGATCATTGTTAACAGGGCCAGGGTGGAGTGTCAGAGTCACAGTAGAAGACCCTGCGACAGTAGAGTACATCACATGCTACAGCTCCAGCATAAAACAGGTACCACCCACCCACCGACCCATCCACCCCCCACACGTGCGGATACATCATTTCTATATATTCCGACTTTCAGCGCTACACCCAAAGCAATGGGCGAAGGCCCTTTGGCATCTCCTCCCTCATTGTGGGGTTTGATTTCGATGGAACACCCCATCTGTACCAAACAGACCCCTCAGGAACATACCATGCCTGGAAGGTAAGGGTGTTTTTCTGACCCATACATCTGAATCATTGATAAGATGCTTCAAAATATGGAAAATAAAATGTGGTTGTGTACATAGGCAAATGCCATTGGAAGATCTGCCAAGACTGTTCGGAAGTTTCTAGAGAAGAACTATAAAGAGGATATGGAGTCCGATAGACACCATTAAGCTTGCCATCAGAGCGCTACTTGAGGTGAGGCTTACACCATTTTAGAACATTTGACGGCAACAATGTACTGATTGGAACACAAAGCACAGATTTTCCTCCATCAAAGTTTGCACCCTATGTTCGCAGGTTGTCCAGTCAGGGGGAAAGAACATTGAGCTAGCCATTATGAAGCGGGATGAATCAATGAAGGTCTGTTTGAAATCGTGACACCTCAGCAAATCCAGAGGATCTCACCTGTGTAATAGCACAACTTAAAATGTTCCCCTAATTATTTACTTTCCACTGTAAATAGATTCTGGTCCAAGAGGAAATCGAGGAATATGTCACGGCTATTGAAACGGAGAAAGCAGAGAAACAAAAGAAACCATGAACACTTTGACCAGTCATGACAAAAACAAACATGTGGCTTTGTCCATCAATATCTCATCGTTTACATGAATTCTCATTGTTTCTCCAGCCATTGCTGGAGGGACCCCCAAGGATTGCATATTTTTATTCTAGTCCGGCATAAACACCTGATTTGACTAATCAGCAGGCTCTTGTTTGGTTGAATCAGGTAGGCTATGGTAGTACTGGTAGACTCCAGTGCTCACAAGGTACTGGGTGTTAAGACTAAAACAAAATGCTCCCACCCTGGGAGTCCCAATGGAATGGATTGAGAAACACTGCTGCCCTAATGGATCACATGCAATCTTAAGACTTTACCTTATTCTTGCAATGAAAAATATCTGCATTTAAAAACTACAACATCCACCTAGTATCATTGAACAGAGAACAAGTGAATAAGCAATTTCCCATGTTTATTAGATTTGTAACAATTGAACACTTATTTTCTCAAAATGATAGAAAACAAACCAATACATGGGAATTCAATATTTTTGGCAGACATGGTCTGTTTTAATTAAGTTAGGTATAATTATATTAAGTAATATTTACAATACCATGAAGTAGTTTACCCTCACCAGTTTCATCTTCAAATTGATCCCTTGAATAGTTTAGGAAGTTTGCATGTCATCCATTTATCAGAATACAGAAAAGAATGAAAAGCACAAGCAAATTCAAAACAATGTCAAAAGCCAAAATGTACCTTAGGCTCAAAGAAAATAAAGAAAAAGCAATGCATTTCACTTCTCATATACTTATTCAGGTGTGGGGTCCCAAGAGTCAAAATAAATTCTCATTACAAAACACTTCATGATGGCAGAGAAAAATAATGGAATGCAAAATGTTACATTTTGGTTAACTACAAAAACAAAAGTACATACACAACCAACCACTTCGTGGCAATTCATGCACAAGGTAACCCAAGCGTCAAACGAGGCCTGCAGGGTTAAAAAAAAAACATTACTAGCCTTGCCTGGTTAGACTCAAATCGCAAGCAATATATACCCAGGCTTCTGAATAAACACACACATCCTTACTCACTTGACCCTCACAGCCTCCCAGTCCCAGTTCGCTGGGAGGGCCGGCGCTGTGCTGACCCTAGCCCTCTCCGGCCGCGGTAGCCCCCACGGAACCTCAGGAAGCGGCCAGGAACCCCAAAGGTCTCAACGTTCAGCTTCCTCTCCTCTGCCCAGGTAGTGCGTCTGGGTCATAGTGTAACATGATTAGACAAGCACAGAGATTACATAGTCAGATCTTCATAAGCATTTTGTGACACATGAAATTGACAGCATAATAGATAGGTTAGTCACTTTCAGAGCACATTTATAAAATAAACATGGTCACCTGGATTTATGGTCTGACGAGATGTTGTCAAAGAAGGATTTGGCCTTGTCATAGTAGCACTTGGGCCCAAATGGATCCCTCTCCACTGTCTTCTCACCAGTGTCTACTTCTGGTTTCGCCTTCCCTTCATCCTGTGTTTCTAGTGAAGATGCAAGCATGGATGAACAATGAACAAAATCATGGTTCTGAAATGCTTGCAGATGAAACCAAATAATATTTTTGGAGGATACATTTCCGCCAGAGATAGAAGTCCCCTTTTTGCATTAATTTCCCCAATCAGTGATGGCCAGATCATGAGCTAATGGTTGCCTAATGCATGATCACAGTCATGGTCAAATTGCAACATTCCTGCAACTACAGTACAAAGCATGAAGGCCCATTGGTCACAGACATGTGGTTATTTTAATGCAACCAACCTTTGATGTTCAACTTGTCCTGCATCTCCCGCTCTAGCTCTTCCTTGTCGAACTGGGCGTTTGCAGAATCAAAGTCGAAGTCTGACTCAAACTTGAGGGTGCTGGGCATTGAGCTCTTCACAAGGAGCTGGCCCCGATTACGATTCCTGGGCCTACGAGCTCCTGCAGGACAAAAATGGAAAGAATGATAAGTCATTCATTCTAAGGTATGAGAAATTCTATGACAAAATGGTTTACTATACAACCATCCAAAGCAAATTAGATTTGTCCCTGACCCAAGAGCTAAAGGGGGGGGGGGGGGGGGGTCACCTTGTCTCCTCCTTGGTGGTGGCCTGTTCTCATCATTGGATTGGGAAGTTGTACACCGACGCTGTACATCGGAGCCACCTGATGGTAGAAAACTAGTTGCAAATCACATTACATAGTCCGTTTTACAGTATGAATGCATGTTTTTCTACGGGGGTAATTTTTTATTACATCTACAACTTAACCAGAGCAAACAAGTTAAATTACATTACTTAAATTCAAAATCAGGCATTATGCCAATGTATACTATAGGAAGTAGTGCATCTTCTACAATGCAAAAGCTGAACACACATTCAGATCCTTTTTATTTTTCATATTCTACAATGCATTTCTTTATCCTTATTCTACATGCATAAAGTAAATACAGAGGGGCCCCCCATATCAGCCTGAAGAAACACCAGCTCATCCTGGCTTGCGCCCAGTCTGCTTACTGCCTGGTCCAGAGCATCTCTGGGGCTGTGGGCTCCCTCGTGCAGCTCGCTGCATGGGCCTACTGGTCTCCCTGCGCTGCTCCTGAGACAGACTCTGGCCTTTCTTCTGCCCTGCCTCATCTAGAGGCACCGTCTGGACAGCCTGCTCCACCATAGGACCCCTTCTCACTTGAGGGCCTTGAGTTCCACCTGAGTAGAACAGGACCAAGAGGGAGGTTATTTATCATCATTGGAAACAAGCACCCGATAATGGATTTTATCATTAAAATGAAGTGTTGCAACATGAATCATCCCCAACAGTTCCCGGTCTTATTCGCTGACTCACCCAGACCAAGGGCTGCAGCATACTGCTGGTTGAGCAGATAGTTGGCTGCTAGCTGGTTATACGATGGGATCCTGTAGGGACTGATTGGTCCTGGAGTTGGATTATAGGAGGACGCTGAGGTGCTGAGTGATGACTGAACCCCCCCCAAAACGAGGAAAGAATACAGCAAATGTATAAATTATTTACTCGAAACACTGATACATGGATGGGCTCATGGCATAGCCCTTGATCATGACTCAATTACATTACACATAAGAGTCATTGGACGAAGACGTTTTCTGTAGGGGGGAGTTTTGTTAACGAAGATCCCCGATGCTCAATCTGAACATTAACGTGTCGCTTGCGGTACAGTATTGGAAGCAGAAAGACTTTAGCTTTCATTACACAACACCGATAAATACTTTAAAAAGTAAAAAAAAGTTCAAATTGATAAACACCTAAGGGCTAGTGTTCCCAAATTGCCATATCTCCATATTACAGCGCTTGTTTACGGAAAACAGAAGGAAGACAAGCGACCACCTTTGCTAATTAGCGTGTTCCAAACACCTGTATGTAAGTAAGCCAACTCTGGAAATATAGTGGAAGTGTAGTTTTGTTGGATGGAGGCAGCCATAGCTGTATCGATCTGTGCAAAACTGCTACAGTAAGTGTATCTTTAGTATTTGAATGACTTCTTCCCTGATGAAATGGCCATGTTTCAAAAGCAGTTTCGCAAGCGATGATTGACGTTTCTTAACGCTAAAACAGCGTCAGTATTGTAGTTCACACTAGGCAGTCTTGGGCGAAGCTAATGGTTGAGAATGCAGAATGTCGCTTAGAGTTTGAGAGGTAGGCATAGCCTGCCTACCTGCACAATGGCAGTGTCCTGGGGCAGGCCATGGTGGGATTTTGGAGGCTCACACAATGAGATGTCTTTGATATCACTTCCTCTGAATATGATGTACTCATAGACGTCATCTTTGGGAGCGGTTGGCCTGTCTGTGGGTCGGCCCTCTGATCCAAATGACTTCACTACATATGAACAAGAGAAAATCATGGAAGTTCATTGACAGGCCAAATCAGATGTTTTTACTATGCAATCCATTGACATAGCTGTACACACAAACCAAGTAAACTATCCGGTAAAATACAATAACAGTAGGCCTAAGTGACCATATTGAAACTTTACTTTCACATCCCACTGCTCGCATTGTCTCTGTGTTTAAAGTATGGGCTCCAACATCTATTTGTAATGACACATGTGATCACAATCACTTATTTTAGGAGCAAACAGGTCTTCTTTGACTACAACTGTTGTCTGAGAGTGGATATGCGTCTGTCCGCTCGCATAATTTACCTTTTGTCAACACCACTGTCGAATTCACGGTATCAATAGTGTATAAGATGCCTTCATACCGATTTAGAGCTTTGGAAATCAAGCCGATTTTACTGCCGATATAAGGAGTCCCGACGCTCATGGTGGCTGGTGAACTAATGGCAACACGTAATCGTCAAGTAGCCTACTCTCTGCGTTGTATTTTAAATGTGATTCACATGACAGCAAGGCAATATGCGGCTCATTAGAGGGAATTTATGGACCATCACTCCAAGGTGAGCCATGGGCCACGCCTTCTCATTTACAAGTGCACCTGTGCCTCAAGGGGTCATGGTTGGATTGCATGTTCTGAAAAAAATTATAAAATTTAATTGGAACTTCATCAACTATACTCTGAATGTAACAGTTATTGATGGCATATAGCCTATGCATATTGTCTAAGTGTCGTTGCAAATATGCCGAGTTCATGCAATTTCGTTCTATAATATTTATTGTAGCCCATAAACTAGGCTACAAAGCCTAACTAGGCTAAATATCAATAGGCTAGTAAAAACAAATTTACAATATGACCGAAACAAAGAAATATATGATAATTGTATAGGCCTATAATGTTTTTATTCAACTTGATTAAAATTACATTTAGCCTACACATTCTCTCTCTCGAGCGCATTATTGAGCCAATAGCACCAGCATACCAAGTGAAAGTTAAAATATCACATGTACATCAATCTCTAACGTATGAATAGGCTACCGTTACATGTCCGCAGTAAAACAAAGTAAATGACAGATGCTTTATTGTCCTGCATATGTGTCAGTGTCAGTCAGTGGGCACGAAGCTGACAGTCGGCAGCGAGCGCACGATCCGCGCCCTGTATGCGCCCTCGTGCGGGCGGTAACAGCAGCTGTAGGACAGACTGCCTGAAAAACAACGCAGCCATTTTGAGTCGAGAATAAAAGCTCAAAGAAAGACACTGCATTTCCTCTATAATGATTCAAAATAGTAACAAAAGTCGGTAACATAATCGATGTCTGGTGTGGTTCGTTTCACTTTTGGCAACGCTAGCCGCACAACTACCAAATGCAACTCTGTCTGTACTGCCGTCCCAATTTTTCGTCCGTGCTATATCTCATCCGGCTGGGATTCATTTAATGCAATTTATAACAATTCATCCCAAACTGTAAATCTAACAATAACCAATCAGAGCACCCTGAAATCCGATGTCAGTGACGGAGTATCCAATCGGTGCATGCGTCTCACGAGCGAGTGTAGCAGAGTAAAGATGGCGGCGGGCTCCGATTTACTGGATGATGTTTTCTTCAACACAGAGGTGGACGAGAAAGTAGTTAGTGATCTAGTTGGGTCTTTGGAGTCTGAGCTCACGGGATCGGGTCGTGGAAAGTCTTCAATCAGGGTCCAGGCTGCAGCAAATAACATTGACAACTCAGCTGTAGGTCGCAATTCCAATGTCCAGGACAGCGAAATGGGACTTTCACAAGAGCTTGCTAAACCAGGTAAAATAGCTGACTGGTTAACGTTAGCTTATTCTGGTCACGTTGTTTTTCTGTTTTCTGTCTCTTTTAGCCACACAATTTGACAACTTGCTTATATAACTACACATGTTCAATTGATAGATATTCCCATCCCACATCTGTTTCCTCTGTTGTAGGGACTGGCGTGCCAGGGGGTGTCATTAATAGTAGGATGTCCCAGGGTTCAACCATGTATGCTGCGGTCGGGACAACGGCGGCGGGCTCGAGCATGACAGCCGGGCACAGTCCGAGCAAGACTGGGGCAGTCAGTGGTGTGATAACGGGGGTTCCCGATCACGGAGCTGGGATCAGAAAAACTGGGGCGGCTGGTGTACAAACTTTAAATGGAAGGAGCGTTGTGATAAACTCTCATAATTCAGGAAGTGTTGCCGCTTTGGTGAGCTCGGCAAGCAGCACAGTGCCCGCCGTCGCGGTTGTGAACAACGGACCGAGCTCCGTGGTCAAAGGAAACGTAATCATACCCTCAACTTCCAGCACAGTCATTCAAACACCTCTTATGCACAATGCTGTCACTTCAACTGTGATATCGTCTCAGCTGTCTGTTCTAAACAGTGTGCCCACTGTCACGCTCGTGAGGCCGCCTATGCAAACCCCCGGAACAGTCACATCGCAGAGCGGGAGTAATAATACGGTTCTGATACGATCTGTCAACGTTGCCCACCCTGCAAGTTCAGAAGCGCAAATCAACAAATTGGAGTCGCCAAAAACGACCATACAAACGACTTCACAAGTGACCGCCCCCAGTGTTGTAGGTAAAAGCCTGGTTTTACAAAATGTGAGGACCTCCATCCCATCGACTATTGCAGCCTGTCCTGGTGGGATAAAGTCGATCGCGCCACAGGTGTTCTCCCCGAGACTTCCGCAACCCCAACAAAATACTTCAAACATCCAGAACATTCAGCTCCCTCCAGGTAACTGTCATTCTCAGGTGTTTTGACGTAGTACAGTAGCCAGTTAGGAAGAAGTCAGCATTAGTGGGCCATTTCTTTGAGGGTACTGTAACTGTACTATAATTTTGCAGCCCAGTCCCAACACATGTTATTTGGTTGTTGCTGAATGTGTTCTGTGCATGAAAAAATGGTTTTGGTGAGTGTGACATCATTGTGGTGTTTGTGTGTGATCAGGTTTCTCAGATGGAGAGACCCGTTGAAACATATATAGGAAAACATACATAGGAAACATTGCACTATAATGATAAGGCTGTCATTCTGTCAACTATAATTCAACAATCTAGCTTTTCATGTTAAAGTTAATATTTACTGGTAGTGTTTTGAAATATAATAACCATTCACGTAAATAGTTATAATATTTATGAAAATCTGATTTATAGTGGTGTCCCACTGTTTGGATAGTGGGACAGGGACCTTTTCAGCTATTAAAATGCACAAAATAAACTTTTTAATCAATTTTAAATGTAAATTCACTCATTGGATATTCCAAAATACATTGAAATATGTTCTTTTAGTTGTTCCTAACATCTGTAAATCGATTCTAGATGCTATTTAGCACATAAACAGCATAGGATGATGGTGGATAGAATTAGCAGGAAATAGCAGGAGTAGGAAAGGACAATGATGTAAGAAAGGAAGGATAGAAAAGAGGTGCAATTTATGAAAGGGACAGCGTTTTTTTTTATATGGGGGGGGTGTAATAGCTGTGATGTCTCTGTTTAGTTAGATTTTTCACCAAGAGCTTGGAATGTTCCCAAATACATTTTCCAAGGGCATTGAGAGGGTCTAGTCGAAGGTTGTCTTTTTCTTAATGTTTTTTTTATACAGATGGTGTGTTATCTATAAGCCTCTACAAAGTATAATTGATGATTTCACAAGTGCCAGGTGAATTGGGCCACTGTGTTCTTAATGAGAAAATAGTGTCCCACTTCATCTACTAAAGTGTCCCACTAGCATTGAAAGACTCTTCATCAAAGTAGGGCTCTGGTTTTGTTTTAGGGGATGTAGCATCCACTGAATAATAAATGGTCAACTTGTTTCATCATTAAAATGTAGATAAGACATTCATTCATTGAAATAAACATTGCTTGAGTAGGGGTACACTGATTTTGACTGTCTACATAGCAATCTACCAAAAAGGGTGAAGTCGGCGTTAGTGGGACACTATGTCAGTTAGCCACAGTCGAGCAAGGATACAATGTATTTTGCTGGCAGCATAGTGTTTCTTTTCAACACTCTGTGAAACAGAAACTTTGTTGCAAACTTGAAGTTAACATTTGCTCTGTCATATCAGCTACAGTTGCCATCGCTGCTGCACCTTTGGTTTGTTTATTAGACAAAACTCCTTGTGCATGTGCGTGCGTGTTTTGCTGTCAGTTGTTTATGCTCCACGAGCACATTGACCTGTGGGAACGTTCTATTGATTCTGTAAAATCACACACAGGCTACCCTGGCACACATACAACTTACTGATTTTATCAATAGGCACGCTGACACCATAGCACATCATGTAATGTAGTTGCATGCATGTGGCAAATGTTCTGTGGGAGTTGCATGTCTCACAAGTTCTGGCTAACAATGTTAGCTCTAGTTAAGCTCTCCACTGAGAGCTGAATGTTTTTTGTTGTTGTTGTGACAATAAAAAAAGTAATTTTCTGCTAAGAGTGGCCAACTGTATTTTCTAACTAAACAAAGTGTTTTCATAGTTATTATTAAGATATGTAACGTTATTTGTATTTAGAAAGTAAGTGTCTGTCTGTCGATCTATATCCCCTGTTTGACTTCTTACCCCTGACCCCTCCATGCCCTGTGTAGGCATGGTGCTGGTACGCAGTGAGAGTGGGCAGCTTCTGATGATCCACCAGCAGACCCTGGCCCAGATGCAATCCCAGTCCCAGAGCGCCATGACCCCACGGGCAGCCACCCCCACCAGCACTCCCCCTGTCCAGATCACTTCTGTACAGGTGCACACACACACTAATCATCTCTTACCTACAGTGATGGAGAGATCACAGTGTGAACTCCTGAACCCTTGTCCTCTCCTCTGTCCTGCAGGCTCCAGGGACGCCCATGATGTCCCGTCAGATGACCAACACCATCACTAAGCAGGGCTCCCCGGCCCAGACCACCGTCCAGGCCACCACCACCCTCCAGAGGCCTCCTGTACTACAACAGGTAGGTACACAACTCATCCCCCTCTTCAATTCTCTTCAATCTTCCCCTTAGTCTCCTTTCATACCCTGCTTCCTCTTTCCCATCTCCTATAGAACACCATTATGCTGGGTGGAGCGGCCGCCACCTCAGGTCAGACTCCAGTGCAGCCTTGCTCGGCAGCAGTCACCCAGAGAGCAGGGACCCCTGGGACACCAGGCGCCCCCACGGTCGTTTCTACCACAGTGAGACAAAACTCATCTCCCTCCTTCCGACATTTATCTACTCCTAAATAGTCATGCAGTGGTCCTAACTTGTGTATATGTGTGTGTAGGAGATCCTGGAGAACGTGAAGAAGTGTAAGAACTTCTTGTCCACGCTGATCAAACTGGCATCCAGCGGGAAGCAGTCGTCTGAGACCACAGCCAACGTCAAGGAGTTAGTCAAGAGCCTGCTGGTACACCTGTCTGTCTGTTTGGCCATCTGTCTGGCCATATGTGTCTATCTCTCTGTCTCTTGCACTCACTCTCACTATTTTTCTCACTTTATCTTTCTATGTTGTCTGTTTTTCTACCACCACAGGAGGGTAAGATCGAAGCGGAGGACTTCACCAGTCAGTTATACCGGGAGCTCAACTCCTCTCCTCAGCCATATCTCGTGCCTTTCCTCAAGGTGAGACTGATGGCTTTTCCCTTCTCTAATGTAGCTAGCTATACACCCAAATAAATACAAGTGGCCAATGATGCAGTATACTGTAGATGAGAGAATGATTTGTGCTCTTCCTCCCCATCTCCAGAGGAGTCTTCCTGCACTGCGTCAAATGACCCCAGACTCGGCAGCCTTCATCCAGCAGAGCCAGCTGCTTCACGCTGGCGCCCAGCCTGCCGCCTCCTCCAAGGCCTTGACTGCTGTGGTGCTGGGGGGCACGTCCACGGCACAGAAATCGCGTCTCAACAGTACCAGCCCTGGGACCAAGGGGACCATGCACCAGTCTCCTGTCAGCAGCCTGGCCCAGACACCTCATAGCAAGCCTGGCCTGGTATACTATATCCTAACGATACTCCACTCAGTGTTTCCTCTATTGTATGGGTAGGGTGCCTTGTTGTTTTATTGTAATAGGAAGTCTATATGACTGTATGTTATGTTGAGGGATGACCCCAAGTGTATCGCCTGGTTACGCGTCCACCATAGTTGCTGGAAACATGCTGGAAAGGACAATGTGGAAAGGAAATACCCGAGCCTGCACAGTAAGGTTCAGGCCTGCTCTCTTTCTTTCTCTCTGGCCTCTCTCACTTTCTCTCTTTCTGTTTTCTCTCTCTCTCTGTTTTCTCTCTCTCTCTGTTTTCTCTCTCTCTCTGTTTTCTCTCTCTCTCTGTTTTCTCTCTCTCTCTGTTTTCTCTCTCTCTCTGTTTTCTCTCTCTCTGTTTTCTCTCTCTCTCTGTTTTCTCTCTCTCTCTGTTTTCTCTCTCTCCCTGTTTTCTCTCTCTGTTTTTTCTCTCTCTCTCTCTCTGTTTTTTCTCTCTCTCTCTCTCTGTTTTTTCTCTCTCTCTCTCTCTGTTTTTTCTCTCTCTCTCTCTCTGTTTTTTCTCTCTCTCTCTCTCTGTTTTTTCTCTCTCTCTCTCTCTGTTTTCTCTCTCTCTCTGTTTTCTCTCTCGCTCTCTCTGGTCTCGCTCTCTCTGGCCTCTCTCTCTGTCTCTCTCTGTCTCTGTGTGTGTAGATGGTGCCTCAGCAGCAGGGGGCAATGGGGAGGCCTCAGGTGTCTCTGGCCCAGTCACCCATGGTTACGCTCCGAGGCCAGCCCCACAGTCACATCATCATGGGGCAGCCGCAGGTGGTCAGACAGCTGCAGACAGGTGTGTGTGTTTTGTATTTTCTTATCCCATTACATGCTTAGCCCTGTCGAGGGTGGGGGGAGTATTCAGAAATTTGAAAAGTATTCAGACCCCTTGACTTTCTCCACATTCTGTTACGTTAGTCTTTTTCATAAGTATTCAGACTGTTTACTCAGTACTTTGTTGACGCACCTTTGGCAACGATTACAGCCTCGAGTCTTCTTGGGTATGACACTACAAGCTTGGTACAGGTGTATTTGGGGAGTTTCTCCCATTCTTCTCTGCCATTCCTTTCAAGCTCTGTTAGGTTAGATGGGGAACGTCGCTGCTCAGCTATTTTTAGGTCTCTCCAGAGATGTTCGATCAGGTTCAAGTCCGGGCTCCGGCTAGGCCACTCACTTTTATTGAGGAGATAGTTGTCCTTCTGGAAGGTTCTTCCATCTCCACAGAGGAACTCTGGAGCTCTGTCAGAGTGACCATCGGGTTCTTGGTCAGCTCCCTGACCAAGGCCCTTCTCCCCCGATTGCTCCGTTTGGCCGGGCGACCAACTCTAGGAAGAGTCTTGGTGGTTCCAAACTTCTTCCATTTAAGAATGATGGAAGCCACTGTGTTCTTGGCGACCTTCAGTTCAGCAGAAATGTTTTGGTACCCATGTCTGTGCCTCAACGTAATCCTGTCTCGGAGCTCAACGGATAATTCCTTCGACCTCATGGCTTGATTTTTGCTTTGTCATTATGGGGTATTGTGTACAGATTGATGAAGAAAACAATTCATTTAATCCATTTTAGAATAAGGCTGTAACGTAACAAAATGTGGAAAAAGTCAAGGGGTCTGAATATTTCAGAATGCTCTGTTTACTTCCATTAATTTTTTCAACTGGTACGGGGGACCTTCAGACGTGTCTTGTGAGGTAATGCTAATTAGATTTCCGCTGGGGCGCAGACATCGACTCTATCTGCATTTTGCCTGTGTGTTTGATGCATGCGTTTGTGTACTCGTCATAGATGAACTTCTCTAATAGAAATATAATTTATACGAAAGATAAAATATACTATGGGCCTAATAGTACTTTGTATTACCTTATTAATTGTATTATTTAATGCTTTGATACCATCACTGTAGAATGTGATACGACACCTGTGCAGGATTGGATCTTTCCTGTGTGAGGTATTTTTCCTACTGGGCTGTGAGGCTCTGGGACAAAGACACACAGTGTGAACAATGCCAGTTAGCAGTGTCCATGATCGACGGCGACAGACAGAAAGAAGTGTACTGGTTCTGTCTGTGGCCAGCTGCTATTAGCTAGTGGAGACGGCAGTAATATGATAAGTGCTGCTGCTGTGGGTGTGTATGTGTGTCCAGTGTCCTCCTGGCTTGCCTTGCTGGCTTCACTGACCGAGGACTATATTGAGACACTTCCCCTTGTGACATATGTATATAACTGCATGCTATATTGATCAAGTGTATTGATGGATGGTGTTTTGAGGGACCCATGGAAAGCTCTCCATCTGTGAAATGTGTTCTTCCTCCATCTCTCTTCCTCTTGAGGTCCGCTTCGCTTTTCTGCTCACAGCAACTCTACCAAGAAAAAGTTAATTATTTATTGCTGAGTTATGATATACAATGTGAAAGGGTTAGGAGGTTAAATAAAAATATAGTGTCTCTGTTATGTAACTGTCCCCCCCCCTCTTTCTCTCGCTCTCTCTCCATCTCTTCCCTCTCTCTCAGTTCCTGTAGTGAAGCAGGCTCTAGCACCAGGGCCCAAGGTAACACTTGGGCCCCAGTCTATGCTCTCTGTAGTACTGAAGAACAGGCAGAAGGAGGCAGGCGGAGGAACCTTCAAGTAAACACACACACACTCATAGACATGCATGTACAAATCAGATGATTTTGGAGTTCTTCAAGTGAAAATGAGGCCTTATAAACAGTTTCTCTCCCTCCATTCAGGGATGATGATGATATAAATGACGTGGCCTCTATGGCTGGAGTCAACCTATCAGAGGAGAGTGCCCGCATTCTGGCAACCAACTCTGAGCTGGTCGGCATGGTGACTCGCTCCTGTAAAGACGAGGCCTTCCTCTACACCTCCTCACTAACCCAGAGAGTACATGAGATAGGTGAGACATACACCACACACACACACACACACACACACACACACACACACACACACACACACACACACACACACACACACACTCTGTACCTAAAATCTATGACATCTCTTGTGTTGTAACAGGCAGGAGGTTAGGGGTGACTGACCTGGGGCCGGAGGTGATCAACTACGTTTCCCATGCTACACAGCATCGGCTGCAGAACCTGCTGGAGAAAGTGACGGTGGTGGCGCAGCAGAAAAGCATCACCTTCAAGGTGAATGAACACAGCTTCTGTGGGTGTTTGTGTGGAAGAGGTTCACTAGTAAAGTAATTTAATGAGCTATTCAAATTGTACGTTATTTTTAGTCAAAACCAGTTTTTTATTTGGTATTTGATCTTCACTGGTGCTCATTGCAACAGTTTTGCAAAAAGTGCTGAAATAATTTGATGATGCCAGTGATAATATCTGATTGAACCATTTTACCCTTGTAATTCATTATTTATCTTTCCCCTCTCCCTCCATCTCTCTCTCTCTCTCTCTCCTTCAGGAGGATGATAAGTGTGAACAGGTGAGTGACGTGCGTGCGCAGCTGAAGTTCTTTGAGCAGCTGGATCAGATGGAGAAACAGAGGAAGGAGGAGCAGGAGAGAGAGATCCTGATGAAGGCAGCTAAGGTAACTAACTCTCAACCAGAGTCAGTAATGTATAGCTGTTTGTGCCATCTAGTGGTCATATACTGTAAATGCTAGTAGTGTTGATACTGAATACTGTGCATCTTTCTTCCCCCAGTCTCGATCACGACAAGAGGACCCAGAACAGCTTCGGCTTAAACAGAAGGCTAAAGAGGTAAGAGTACAGGCTTGTGTAGCTGTATACATGGTGTGTGTAACATGTTGTATGTGAACTAATTGTAGTGTTTCTCATACTCTTTGTGTGTCAATATGTTAATTTATAGTGTGTGCTGGTATGTGTGATCATGTTATGTGTCTGTCTTCAGGCAAAGGAGTCAAAAATGCCTGTTCCCTGTGTGTGTGTGTGTGTGTTCTAGATGCAGCAGCAGGAACTGAATCAGATCAGGCAGAAGGAGGCCAACATGACGGCCCTGGCAGCCATCGGCCCCAGGAAGAAAAGGAAAATGAACTCCCCTGTCAGCGGAACCGGGGCTGAGGTAGAGTATCATAACCAAACATAGACTAGTACTCTGGGCTAGATCATTGACTCCTGATCAATTACATTAATTTATAAAGCCCTTCTTACATCAGCTGATGTCACAAAGTGCTGTACAGAAACCCAGCCTAAAACCCCAAACATCAAGCAATGCAGGTGTAGAAGCACGATGGCTAGGAAAAACTCCCTAGAAAGGCCAGAACCTAGGAAGAAACCTAGAGAGGAACCAGGCTATGAGGGGTGGCCAGTCCTCTTTTGGCTGTGCCGGGTGGAGATTTAAACAGAACATGGCCAAGATGTTCAAATGTTCATAAATGACCAGCAGGGTCAAATAATAATAATCACAGTGGTTGTAGAGGGTGCAACAGTTCAGCACCTCAGGAGTAAATGCTGTCTCTAGAGAGTTTAAAACGGCAGGTCTGGGACAAGGTAGCACGTCTGGTGAACAGGTCAGGGTTCCATAGCCGCAGGCAGAACAGTTGAAACTGGAGCAGCAGCACGACCAGGTGGACTGGGGACAGCAAGGAGTCATCAGGCCAGGTAATCATGAGGCATGATTCTCGGGCTCAGGGAGAGAGAGAGAGAGAATATATACTTAAATTCACACAGGACACCGGATAAGACAGGAGAAATACTCCAGAGATAACAGACTGACCCTAGCGCCCCGACACAAACTATTGCAGCATAAATACTGGAGGCTGAGACAGTATCCTAATGGATCTTAACAAAGAAAACAATTAGATGATAGCACCCTATCATACACATATTTTTGAAGCTCAACATGGACTTTACTTTCTCTATCTCCCCCCACCTCTCTCTCCCCTTCTTCCTCCTCTCGCTCTTCAGGACTTGTGCTCTGGTCCCTCTCCATCAGGTGGGTACAGTAGCGGAGGCTCCAGGCCTCAGCGCCAGCGCATCACCCGGGTCAACCTCAGGGACCTGCTCTTCTGTCTGGAAAATGAGAGGGAGACCAGCCGCTCACACCTGCTCTTTAAAGGCTTCCTCAAATAACACACAGGGAGACCGGACATGCCCAATAACGCTTTCCTAAGGGACAAGTAATTCATGAGACTAACCAAGTCACTCTGATGCACTTGATGCTTCCTCCTATAGCAGACAGAGACCAGCCACTCCCTATAGCACCTCCCTAACAGACAGAGACCAGCCACTCCCTATAGCACCTCCCTAACAGACAGAGACCAGCCACTCCCTATAGCACTTCCCTAACAGACAGAGACCAGCCACTCCCTATAGCACCTCCCTAACAGACAGAGACCAGCCACTCCCTATAGCACCTCCCTAACAGACAGAGACCAGCCACTCCCTATAGCACCTCCCTAACAGACAGAGACCAGCCACTCCCTATAGCACCTCCCTAACAGACAGAGACCAGCCACTCCCTATAGCACCTCCCTAACAGACAGAGACCAGCCACTCCCTATAGCACCTCCCCTAGAAACAAGAGCAACCAATAGCACCTCCCTCAAAGGGCAAGATAGACCAGCTACACTTGATGGTACCGTCTCTTCTTCTGTGCTCTCCTAGAATCATGACCTCTTAGACTAGAGGAGAGACCAGTGACACCTGGAAAATGAATCATCAGCTGAGCCCTACACTCCCTTCTCAAGAGAGACCAGGCTGTTGCAGCTGTGAAACAATGAATTGTTGGGACTGACCTATCAGACTAGCTCTTCTGGCCTCTCCTTTACAGTGCCTCTCACGGTTAGGTAGAGACCATAGAGATGGATAGAGGACTCATCTTTGTATCTGTGCCATTATAGCGTCTTACAGCATGGGCAGCTCCATTGACGCAATCTCCATTTTGAAGTATTACATTTTCTTCGTGATTGCCTGATCCCTCCTGATGACCCTGTTGGACATGACTTCAACAAGGTCTCCAGGAAGGATCTGCCAATAAAGTTGGAAGTCCCACCTAGTTGACCACATTAAAATGGTGACTGCCCCCAATTGCGCTGACTATGCTAATACGGCCTTTTGGCCACCAGAGGCCTCAATCATTCTCCATGTTAGAGACCTGCTACTGGCAACCAGGTCCCCTCCCATACACTCCCCTGGAGGGGAAATGCTCTTATTTGTGAGGTCTCCTTTAGGTCTGGAAACATCCTCATGTTTTGCAGTAGGGACATGTATTAGCTTTTCCATCCTTTAACCTCATGCATTAGACTTTAGACTTTTTTTTGAAAGATCCCCAGCTAGGGGACTTTTAACACGTTTAACCAACAAATGTACAAACCTGCAGGAGTAACGTCAAATACCTGACGATACAGAAACTCAATGCATTTTGTTGAGTAGACGTTTTATTTTTCCTATTTTGTAGTCATTCATTCTAGTGCTCTTTTACTGCCTGTGGATTATTTTAATTTGACTGATATTACTCTTCCATCAAGCTGCCTTGCAGCCAAAATAAGCCATATTAATCATACATCTCTAACTCTCCAGACCTCTGATGACAGAACAGGAGCACTCCTCAATCATTCAAGTTTTTAGACTTGTTTGATTTCTGCTTTAGCATCTCTTCCCAGGTGCTTTGTTTTTAATCACTTATAATGATTATTTATTTTGTCAACATGTCTGTTGATAACATTTTGTACATGTATATGCATACATGAAAACACACACACACACATCCTATGGAAGCAGTCAGTAAATTGTAGATTTTTATCAGTAGACCGTGTGAAGAAATTGATATACAATATATATATTTTTTTTTTCAGAAGAGTAATGTAAAACAATTTACATTAATTAATTGATGCAACAATGCAAAGTGAGACTGATGCAAAGTGAGACTTTGATGCAAAGTTCGCAATAGATAGCCTTTATGATTGGAGGCCATTGCTAGCTGCCATGGCGATATGGGATGGAATGCAGAATATGGTATACAGAATGCACCCCCCGAACGATCCGTTTTTTAATCAAGCCGTCGGTCAGAGGCATACACCCACTTTATGTATTTTTTTAAATATTTCTTAGCGAACATACTAATTGGTTGGCTGTTAAGCTTTTGGATGGTATTGATGAAACCTTTCAGACTGTACATATTTTTTCAATACCATCGCCCCTAGCAGCTGTTACACATCTTTCCCTTTATCCATGTTCTATCAGAGAACTGTTTTTAGTGAAAAACCTGAAGCAGATTATGTATTAATATCTTGTACATTTTGCACAGCCACTTGTTAATATGTAAATATTCTAAGTGAAAGAATGTTTTTTAATTGCAATTGTTTTATAGATAATTGAGAGAGAATGATCTCCTTTATTAAAAAAATGAAAAATAGGTTGTTGTACTATCTTTCTGCCTGATCCCAGTGAAAACCTATCAGTGGATCTTGCCAATGCCTGTGTTTTAAAGTTTTCTTATACATTGTTTATCAACTTTATTAGCCCAAAGACAGATGGGCTCCAATGATGTAGCTATGATGAATGATTTACATTTTAATTAATATAGTTCCTGAGTTAAAGTGCATAATTCTTCCACAGGAGGGCACTATTTCGTCACAATCTCTACGTCCCTCAAACAGAGCGAGGCAGCATCAGGCAGAAAACAGTCAAACTCAGAAAACCAAATGAATTAGCTTTGTGTCTTTGGGAGTGAGACCGATCTCACCAGTATCTATGTGGATGTGATCCAAGTCAATGCCGCCAAAGTCACACTTCCACGTGTGAATGGAGTTCACAAAGTGAAAATCCCAGGGGGGAGTATTTTAAGATGCTACAATGTTTCAAAGCCGAATGCCCGGGGATATGACAGTGGTAAGTTCCTGGGGTGATTTCTCCCAATTCCACCCCTGCATATGGCTCTATCAGTACAGCAGCCTTTGGTGCATTCCATCAGTTTCCCTACCCTCCCCTTAGCTTAGCAACAACAGCAAGAGATATGAGCTGAGAATGCCAGACTGATAAGAGATTTTATGAGCAACACTAGCTAGCCAAGCAGCACCAGGAGTCATGTCTCTGGCTGTGCTCTGGCTCCAGTGACTTTGAGAATGCAGGCTGTTGATCTTTAGGTACACACCACTGGGTTACTACAGACAGACACAAACATTTGGGCAGCTCCTTGAGGGCTCACAGTAAAGCGCACAGAGTCATGTCCCTGTTTCAGATAGTGTGGATATTAGGCTTATGGAGTTTGTTTCTGTTCACTCTGCAGACACAGTAGATTCCTGTGAATCCCTGTGTCTTCACCCAGTCTATATCCCATACATGGGCAGCATCGCAAGTCTACCCAAATACTTAGTTGAAGTTGGAAGTTTACATACACCTTAGCCAAATTCATTTAAACTCAGTTTTAAACAATTCCTGACATTTAATCCGAGTAAAAAAATCGCTGTTTTAGGTCAGTTAGGATCACCACTTTATTTTAAAAATGTGAAATGTCAGAATGATATTAGAGAGATTATTTATTTCAGCTTTGAATTCTTTCATCTCATTCCCAGTGGGTCAGAAGTTTACATACACTCGATTAGTATTTAGTAGCATTGCCTTTAAATTGTTTAACTTGGGTCAAACGTTTCGGGTAGCCTCCACAAGCTTCCCACAATAAGTTGGGTGAATTTTGGCCCATTCCTCCTAACAGAGCTGGTGTAACTGAGTGAGGTTTGTAGGCCTCCTTGCTCGCACACGCCTTTTCAGTTCTGCCCACACATTTTCTATGGGATTGAGGTCAAGGCTTTGTGATGGCCACTCCAATACCTTGACTTTGTTGTCCTTAAGCCATTTTGCATCAACTTTGGAAGTATGCTTGGGGTCATTGTTCACTTTGAAGACCCATTTGCGACCAAGCTTTAACTTCCTGACTGATGTCTTGAGATGTTGGTTCAATATATCCACATAATTTTTCTCCCTCATGATGCCATCTATTTTGTGAAGTGCACCACTCCCTCCTCCAGCAAAGCACCCCCACAACATGATGCTGCCACCCCCGTGCTTCACATTTGGGATGGGGTTCTTCAGCTTGCAAGGCTCCCCCTTTTTCCTCCAAACATAATGATTGTCATTATAGCCAAACAGTTCTATTTTGGTTTCATCAGACCAGAGGACATTTCTCCAAAAAGTACGATCTTTGTCCCCATGTGCAGTTGCAAACCGTAGTATGGCTTTTTTATGGCGTTTTATTTAGCAGTGGCTTCTTCCTTGCTGAGCGGCCTTTCAGGTTATGTCGATATAGGACTCGTTTTACTGTGGATATAGATACTTTTGTACCTGTTTCCTCCAGCATCTTCACAAGGTCCTTTGCTGTTGTACTGGGATTGATTTGCACTTTTCGCACCAAAGTACATTCATCTCTAGCAGACAGAATGCGTCTCCTTCCTGAGCGGTATGACGGCTGCGTGGTCCCATGGCTTTTATACTTGCGTACTATTGTTTGTACAGATGAACGTGGTACCTTCAGCCATTTGGAAATTTCTCCCAAGGATGAACCAGACTTGTGGAGGTCTACAATTTCTTTTCTGGGGTCTTGGCTGATCTTTTGATTTTCCCATGATGTCAAGCAAAGAGGCACTGAGTTTGAAGGTAGGCCTTGAAATACATCCACAGCTACACCTCCAATTGACTCAAATGATGTCAATTAGCCTATCAGAAGCTTCTAAAGCCATGACATAATTTTCTGGAATTTTCCAAGCTGTATAAAGGCACAGTCAACTTAGTGTATGTAAACTTCTGACCCACTGGAATTGTGATACAGTGAGTTATAAGTGAAATAATCTGTCTGTAAACAATTGTTGGAAAAATTACTTGTGTCATGCACAAAGTAGATGTCCTAACCGACTTGCCAAAATTAACAAGAAATTTGTGGATTGGTTGAAAAATGAGTTTTAATGACTCCAACCTAAGTGTATGTAAACTTCCGACTTCAACTGTATATGTTCATCATTTCTGAGTAATCTTACATATTGCCTTGCACGTATCTAACTTAATTGGCAGAAATATGTTTGCAGGTTGAATCACCAAGGAGCCAAATCCCTCTGAGCAGTGGGGCTGAGAGAGAGAAACAGTAGTTTGTTTGTTTGGATAGATCCCTACTGATGACTTTCATCCACTGAGCGTTTTTTTATCAGTGGTAGAGTATTAGACAGCGATACTCTTTAGTAAACAGAGTATTTTTGGGATCTCAGTCGGAGTCTCAATTTACTGTTGAGAGTTAGAATAGACAAGGTGCAATTTCGAAACTTGGTTGCAGCAGTTTTGCTCTTGTTATATCACTCACTGACAGTCACTCAATTAGCTCATGACAGTTAAAATATTTTTGATTGGGAAATTAGTTAGTCGAGCCAGCTTTTTAGACTTGTAGTAATCATTCCCGAATTACCGACCGGGCACGCAGGGTAAGTGCCCAGGGGCCCTGACCTCCAGGGGGCCCCAATGATTTTGTTAGTCAATCTCACTCAGATATCGTATTAATAACATACCATAAGTCATGGTAAAATGTGTGGAATTGCTGGAAATTTGCTGTCAAATTCATTTGTTTACATAATACTTTTTCTGCAAACAGATCCCTCAGCATGTATTATATTGAATAAAATATAAACGCAACATGTAAAGGGTTGGTTCCATGTTTCATGAACTGAAATTAAAGATCCCAGAAATGTTCCATATGCACAAAAACGTATCTCCAATTTTGTGCACAAATTTGTTTACATCCCTGTTAGTGAGCATTTCTACTTTGCCAAGATAATCAATTCACCTGACAGGTGTGGCATATCAAGAAGCTTGCATGCTTAAACAGCATGATCATTACACATGTGCGTCTTGTGCTGGGGACAACAAAAGGCCACTCTAAAATGTGCAGTTTTGTCACACAACAGAATGCCACAGATGTCTGAAGTTTTGAGGGAGCATGCAATTGGTATGCTGAATGCAGGAATGTCAAACAGAGTTGTTGCCAGAGAATGAAATGTACATTTCTCTACCATATTTCTCTACCATAAGCCACCTCCAATGTTGTTAGAGAATTTGGCAGTACGTCCAACCGGCCTCATAACTGCAAACCACGTGTAACCACGCCAGCCCAGGAACTTCAAATCTGGCTTCTTCACCTGTAGGATTGTCTGAGACCAGCCACCTGGACAGCTGATGAAATTGTGGGTTTGCACAACCAAAAAAGTTCTCCACAAACCATCAGAAACCGTTTCAGAAAATCTCATCTGTATGCTCGTCGTCCTCAGCAGGGTCTTGACCTGACTGCAGTTTGGCGTCGTAACCAACTTCAATGGACAAATGCTCACTTTCAATGGCCACTGGCACGCTGGAGAAATGTGCTCTACATGGATGAATCCCATTTTGAACTGTACCTGGCAGATGGCGTTGTGTGGGCTAGCAGTTTGCTGATATCAATGTTGTAAACAGAGTGCCCAATGGTGGCAGTGGGTTATGGTATGGGCAATTATAAGCTACTGACAACGAAAACAATTGCAATTTATCGATGGCAATTTGAATCGACAGAGATACCATGACGAGATCCTGAGGCACATTGTCGTGCCATTCATCTGCCGGCATCACCTTCCAACAGGACAAAGACTATAAGCACACAGCCAAGACAATGCAGGAGTGGCTCCGGGACAAGTCTCTGAATGTCCTTGAGTGGCCCAACCAGAGCCCGGACTTGAACCTGATCGAACATCTCTGGAGGGACCTGAAAATAGATGTGCAGCATCGCTCCCCGTCCAACCTGACAGAGCTTGAGAGGATCCGCAGAGAAGAATGGGAGAAACTCCCCAAATAAAGGTGTGCCAAGCTTGTAGTGTCATACCCAAAGATACCCAAAGGTGCCTCAACAAAGTACTAAGTAAAGGGTCTGAATAGTTATGTAAATGTGAAATTTCTGTTTTTTTATTTTTTATAAATTAGCAAACATTTCTAAAAACCTGTTTTTGCTTTGTCATTATGGTGTATTGTGTGTAGATTGATGAGAGAAAAAAATTATGAATACATTTTTGAATAAGGCTGTAACGTAACAAAATGTGGAAAAAGCCAAGAGGTCTGAATACTTTCCGAATGCACTGTACTAATAACATTATTTGCATGACCTGCATTCTCTTTTTTTTATTAGCTTTTTTGATAGCCCACTATATCAAGCAGAGCAGGCATAGTCAAAATAACACTGAATCAAAGTTGAGACAAGCTGTTTCTTAACTTTTATGTTAAAATATCTAATGTAAACTATCAAAATAAAGAAAGTTGCACACTCCATGTTTAAACTCCCAGCAATTTAATGGGTATTTACCAAAGTTTCGGCATCAATACCTTGCTATGTGCGGATAGTATGCATCCCCTTCCCCTCAAGAATGGTCTACCAATACAGCCAGTTATGCAGGGTTAAACGAATCTGTGGCCACCAGTCAGATTTTGACATCAATGCTAAAAAAATGACACATACATTTAAAATGAGAGGCTACAAGGACAAAACTCTTGATGCTGCAATGATGAAAATATCTCAAAAACCAAGAGAGGAATTACTAAAAACTCAACCAAAGAAGAAAAACAACGCAACCGTCTTTTGAAATAAGTACACCAAGGGTTCGGAGAAAATGAAAGCAATCCTGAAAAAGCATATTCTGCAATCAGACAAAATAATCGCACACCTCTTCAAGAAACCACCACTGGTGGTCTATAACCGTGTTCGCAATCCTGGAGATAGTTTGGTGAGATCTGACCTGCCCCCTGAGCCACTCAGACACTCTTGACACCTATCCCAAATGGGAACTACAAATGTGGCTCATGCTCACAGTGCAATAGCACTATAAAAACATCCTTCTTCAGACACCCACATACAGGTCGAAAGATCCCTGTTAGGGGTATCATCTCATGCAAGACCAAGGTAGTAATCTATCTCATCACCTGTTCATGTGGAAAAGCCTACGTAGGACAAAAGAAAAGACAATTAAAACAACGCATAGCTGAACACCGCAGCTCAATCAGGTGTAAGAACACTGACTATCCAGTAGCAGCTCACTTTGTTGAAGCTAACCATCCCATCTCCTCCCTCAAATACACAGGCATTGAGCATGTTGCTCTACCAAGAAGAGGAGGTAACATCGAGATCCTACTACTACAAAGGGAGGCTTACTGGATATCCTATCTAAAAACATTGACCCCTAGTGGTCTGAAAATTGACTTTGATCTCAGGCCCTTATGAACACACATCCTGCCGTGCCACACAGACCAATAAACACACTTTAAATATTTAAAATAAACGTTATATGGTTTTGAAATCAGTCAGACAACTCCTGCAACTTTACACACTAGTAGTTTTACATCTCACTCAGGGGAAAAAACTGTTCTGGCAATAAGTCATCAAGGGATTTTTATTCTTGGTGTCCTTTTATGAAGACAGTTGTACTGCAATAAATACACATGTCTTGATGATTAATTGCTCAACATGAGCTACCATAAGAGAAATAACAACATCAATAGTGTAATCATCAGAGCCTTCCCTTGCTGCTGAATGCTAAGAATGCAAAGTCGCTCTGCTTGCAGGTATGTTCATTCTCAGAAAACGAGAGAGAAAGAGAGAATATCTAGGAGGAGTGGAAGTCCCTTAGGGCCCAGAAACAACCTCTTCCTGCCTCCTCCACACATAATTGAACAAATTAGCCATGAACAGCTGTTAGCTGTTAAAATGACCTGCTTTCATTTTATCGCCGTGGACAAGAGGTCTGATAGCATCTGCACACCACAGCTGTCAGGCATTCTGACTAGCTCGCCCATTCCTACTTTCAATATATCATGCCAAACATAATTACCTCGACATCTCTTTTTATGGATTCGACAAATCGCCAGGCACACCAAGCATGCCAAGTGTCCATTAATTACAGCCGCAATATTCCGGGAAAAAAATTACCTGTAATGTAAAGCTTATTATTAGGACCTCATGTTCATTCGTATGTTGCTTGTCTGAGAGGACACAGAGAGGGGAGAATCGTCCAGCATTTTAACTGTGAATAGGCATGATGGTAGGCATGATGGTAGGCCTCAAATTGTTGTCTCGAAGGTTTATAAAATATACATATATATACACTGCTCAAAAAAATAAAGGGAACACTTAAACAACACAATGTAACTCCAAGTCAATCACACTTCTGTGAAATCAAACTGTCCACTTAGGAAGCAACACTGATTGACAATATATTTCACATGCTGTTGTGCAAATGGAATAGACAACAGGTGGAAATTATAGGCAATTAGCAAGACACCCCCAATAAAGGAGTGGTTCTGCAGGTGGTGACCACAGACCACTTCTCAGTTCCTATGCTTCCTGGCTGATGTTTTGGTCACTTTTGAATGCTGGCGGTGCTTTCACTCTAGCGGTAGCATGAGACGGAGTCTACAACCCACACAAGTGGCTCAGGTAGTGCAGCTCATCCAGGATGGCACATCAATGCAGGCTGTGGCAAGAAGGTTTGCTGTGTCTGTCAGCGTAGTGTCCAGAGCATGGAGGCGCTACCAGGAGACAACCCAGTACATCAGGAGACGTGGAGGAGGCCGTAGGAGGGCAACAACCCAGCAGCAGGACCACGGTAGCGGTGTATATAGTGTATATACAGTGTATATACATTCACCTTTTACTGCAGTGGGCTAAATCAGGGTCACGCAGAGTGTTTCTTGGTAGTCTTAAACAATCTACTTTGAAACAAAAGTATACACCTCACACACATGGTTATGGGCTGAAAGAAAACCCTGACCCACAATTTCTGCAGCCCTGTAGTAATCGAATTACATTAGAAAAAAATACCCATCGTAATACTTCAGTTTAAGCTAGAGATATGTTTTTTTTTTGCATGGCTGCATATCAATCTACCGCATCCGCCAATATTGCCCTTCCGCATCTGCGGTGTTTGTCAAACCATGAGACATCCCGAAAATCGGTCTTCTAAAGAAAACATCTGAAATATTTCGCCCACAAACTATAATGAACAAAAATAAACGGAACATGCAACAATTTCAACGATTTTACTGCGTTACAGTTCATATAAGGAAATCAGTCAATTGAAATACATTGATTATGCCCTGATCTATTGATTTCACATGACTGGGCAGGAAGGCCCACCCACTTGAGAACCAGGCCCACCCACTGGGGAGCCAGGCCCAGTCAATCAGAATTAGTTTTTCCCCACAAAAGGACTTTATTACAGACAGAAATACTCCACAGTTGCATCAGCTGTCAGGGTGGCTGACCTCAAATGATCCTGCAGGTGAAGAAGCCAGATGTGGAGGTCCTGGACTGGCGTGTTTACACGTAGTCTGCGGTTGTGAGGCCGGTTGGACGTACAGCCAAATTCTCTAAAATGATGTTGGAGGCAGCTTATGGTCGAGAAATGAGCATTCAATTCTCTGGCAACTACTCTGGTGGACATTCTTGCGGTCAGCATGCCAGTTGCACGCTCCCTCAAAATTGAGAACTCTGTGGCACTGTGTTGTGTGACAAAACTGCACATTAAGAGTGGCCTTTTATTGTCCCCAGCACAAAGTGCACCTGTGTAATGATCATGCTATTCAATCAGCTTCTTGATATGCCACACCTGTCAGGTGGATGGATTATCTTGGCAAAGGAGAAATGCTCACTAACAGGGACTATCATTGGTTTTTCAACAGGACAATGACCCAACACACATCTAGGCTGTGTAAGGGCTATTTGATCAAGAAGGAAAGTGATGGTGCTGCATCAGATGACCTGGCCTCCACAATCACCTGACCTCAACCCAATTGAGATGGTTTGGGATGAGTTGGACCGCAGAGTGAAGGAAAAGCAGGCAAAAAGTGCTCAGCATATGTGGGAACTCCTTCAAGACTGTATGGAAAAGCATTCCAGGTGAAGCTGGTTGAGAGAATGCCAAGAGTGTGCAAAGCTGTCATCAAGGCAAAGGGTGGCTACTTTGAAGAATCTAAAATATATTTAGATTTGTTTAACACTTTTTTGGTTACTACATGATACCATATGTGTTATTTCATAGTTTTGATGTCTTCTCTATTATTCTACAATGTAGAAAATAGTAAAAATAAAGAAGAACTCTGGAATGAGTAGGTGTGTCCAAACCTTTGACTAGTACTGTATATAGTTTCCTGCTCTTTGTTATAGCTCTCAGATATAGGACAGACACTTCAGAACAAACTTCCTTTTCATTGCATTTTTTTTTTACTGTCTGTAGTAAAAGGCTTAGACTTCAGATTGTCATTCTATCCTCATGGTTGTTATTCCATCCACTGATTTTGGGCTTCAAGTGATCTCTGTAAACGGAATCTGAAATGTTTGTTTTTGACAATGTGTTTCTTCAACCAGATATTTATCCACAAAAGACTATCCTATACTATTTTCAACATGGACACATATAGGTAACTGCCAAAATAAAGGAAACAGTTGAGTAAATGAGGGATGTAAAGTATATTGAAAGCAGGTGCTTCCACACAGCTATGGTTCCTGAGTTAATTAAGCAATTGCCATCCCATCATGCTTAAGGTTGTGAATAAAAATGCCCAGTTGCCCATGATTTTGACTACCATAGCTAGATGAAGAGATCTCAGTGACTTTGAAAAAAGGTTCTCAAAGGAGCATAGGGGGTTTAAAGGGTGTGTGTGTGCGTGCGTGCGTGCGTGCGTGCGTGCGTGCGTGTGTGTGTGTGTGCGTGTGCGTGTGCGTGTATGTGTGTCAGTCACCAAATCTTGACCCAGTTGAACACTTATGGGAGATTCTGGATGCATTTATACAGTATAAACCTGCCACAGACTAGCAATATTTCAAACTTCTGTTTGGCAATTATTCAGAACAATAGCAAGACAGAGAAAAGCCCAGATCCTTTAGAGATGCCTTGTAGAGAGACTGTAAACCTGACTGGGTCCAACCTAATCTCATCACCTCTCTTCCAAACAAAACAACAACAACAACAAACTATGAAAGAGCATGAGAAACGGAGAAAGGATAAAGAGACAAAATTAGATTTCCAACACAGTAAAACAATAAGAAAACTTCCCACCACTGACCTTTCTGTCAACCTGCTCGCTTATTAGTTTCTCTCATTTGTTGTTGATTTAAACAAACCAAAAATCGTAATATTTTTCTATCAGTATTTCAGCCTTGAGTCATAATACACAAAGGCAATACTTGTGTTTCACCAATATCTCATCAATCAAGCATGTCAGTACATGTGTACATCACTCAATTCTAGGTCGGTTTGTGTCATTTATTTGAAGTCTGTTTTACAGAAGGGAAAGACAGTTTATTTTCCCGTGAAGTTTGTTGGTAAAAAAAAATGAAATGGTTGCGCAAATCTAAATGTCAAATATACATTTCTTTGTTTGTATAATGACACCATGTGGATGATTTATGTAAATATTAGCTTTTTGTGATAAATGTGTATCTACTAAATATGAGAAAGACAAGGATGAAACTAATGTAATGTATTGATCAGTGCACACACACACACACACACACACACACACACACACACACACACACACACACACACACACACACACACACACACACACACACACACACACACACACACACACACACACACACACACACACACACACACACACACACACACACACACACACACACACACACACACACACACACACACACACACACACACACACACACTGTACAGACACACACATCGTCAAATGGATCACACTACAGTTGGCCATGCATGCAACAAGCGACATAACGTTTCAGAATATTTGCAAGACTCATTTAACTGATCTTTGTTCCATTCCTTCTCATACTGTACATTAAAATAGGCAGAAAAAATGACAAGTCCAGTGGAATCTAGCGTGGTTATTCTATTAGGAAAATTGCCCTTCAGTGGTGAGACCGATGAAGAGAAATAATGAAAGGTCTCAGTGAGAATCATGAAGCACTCTAGTGTACAGTAGGTAATGAGTGTGCTGGTGAGGATGCGCTGCTGGCTGCAGCAGCTAGTGTTTTGACGTTGTGTGACTGACTGAGTGATAAATAAAACTTATGTGAATAGCTGTGGAGACTAATGTGATTTGGATGCTGCTGGGAGTGGAATGTAAATCAAATTTTGGACAGTAGAATGGACCCAGCACCCCACCCTCCTCCATCTCCATCCCTCAGCATCCTTAATGTGGTCATCTCCCAGCCGGGAGGCTATCTACCCTAGGGCATTGTCCTGACGATCAGGGAGAGGACACATTATCCTATCTATCCCATCATCCCACAGCCAGAGGTCCACAGCTCTAGGTACTTCTCAAAATGGCCTGCATCATATACATTACCCAAATGTCATTGATATCAAATTGTCCAGCCAACTGTCATTTTGGGGAGGTGCATATAGATTGAAAATATCTTGTTATGTGATAAGAGAGCGTTCTGAAGTTGTGTGATTGTTTTTCTCCGCACCATTTGAGGTGTGTTTGACTGTTTGAACCCTCTCCTCTCTCTGCCTTGAGAGCAGAAGTTTTTACCCAGAGTGCATCACTCCCAGGAGGAAATGCGGAGTTCATGATGCGGCCAACAGCTAATTTGCATATAGCCCACCACCACGGTTACGAGTAAATGAACGCATATGTAAGACAGTAAAGCCAATGTGATCACAGCGTTTGTTTTATAGCTATTACCCAGAGTGAAATGTCTACCTCTGAGCAAACACATTACTGTGAGACCACAAAGCACAGATCCCCACTGGCTTTATTTCACCAGTCTCCACAGAGGCCACAGGAACACCACTAACACACCCATCAGATGCATAACAGTTATCTAGTTATCAGATTCGTCCCTCTCCTGTACTCTCCTCTCTTCATATAGTTCTAAGTCTATCAGGCTTGAAATGAGAATCACAGAGGGAGAATATGGACGGATTTGGATAGATGAATGGATGGATGGGGTGGATGTGTTGAGACAGAGCCCCCTTGAAGGCAAACTCATATCTGACCATATGCTTCAGAGCCAATTCTCTTTCTCGCTCTCTCCCTCTCTCTCCTTCTCTCCCTCTCTCTCTCGCTCTCCCTCTCTCTCCCTTTCTCTCCCTCTCTCTCTCCCTCTCTCTCCCGCTCTCGCTCTCCCTCTCTCTCCCTCTCTCTCTCTCCCTCCCTCATATTCTTTGCCGCTCTCTGTCACTACAGTATATGTGCAGAGAGTTTGTGTACGAAGTCTTCGCAAAGTTAACATTGTATTGAGGTGGTGGGTGAGCGATAGATAATTACAGTAATTTGCATCATCATGATGTGTTCTGATTTACATGTCAAAACAAACACTTCTGATTACAAGTGATAGATGTTGTGGCAAACAGTGTTTTCTTGCTGGTGATCACTCAGCATGCGCTCCACAGTGATTTGTGTGCACAGTTGGGTTGGTGTATTTTTTTTATCCTGGGTTCTAACACTGTCTTTCATCCTTTGTTTTCAGGAGCAAGGGTCTAAAAGAAAAGACTTCAGCTTCTCTGAAGTCATAGTCTGCAGAAAATAATATGTTTGTTTGTTGTGTCCTTTAACAGCTAACGTCTTATTAATGTAAAACGTGTGAATAGACTAATTCTGAGCTGTGACAATGACTTTGGTTCAGTCAAAAACATTTATAACGGGGGCAATATGTGAGAAGGTGATTTCAAAATAATCTGATACAGTCATGGGGTTTCCTGCTGCCCTTTCTTGACAACTACATCTCTTCTTGTGTGATATATTTAGCAGCATCATCTATATTCCCTCTGACGTGTTGTGGTATGGTCTTATTTCACTAAACACTATTGTATTTGTACTTTTGTAATTATTAAGGATCCCCATTGCCAAGGCAGCAGCTACTCTTTCTGGGGTCCAGCAACATTAAGGCAGTTAAATACAATTTGAAATATTACATGACCTTACATTTCATAACACTTTTCACAACACATTTAGTGTGTTCCCTCAGGCCACTACTCTACTATCACATATCTACAATACAACATCCATGTGTACGTGTGTGTAGAGTGTGTGTCTTATCATGTGTATGTGTGTCTGTGCCTGTGTGTGTGTGTGTATCTCTTCACAGTTCCCGCTGTTCCATAAAGTGTATTTTTATCTGTTTTTAAATCTGATTCTACTGCTTGCATCAGTTACTTGATGTGGAATAGAGTTCCATGTAGACATGGCTCTATGTAGTACTGTGCGCCTCCCATAGTCTATTCTTGACTTGGGGACTGTGAAGAGACCTCTGGTGGCATGTCTTGTGGGGTATGCATGTGTGTCCGAGCTGTGTGCTAGTAGTTTAAACAGACACCTCGGTGCATTCAGCACGTCAACACTTCTTACAACCCAGTATGTCATTAAAGCTCAAGTGGATGAGGAGATAGGTAATATTGCACATAGCCTTAGCCACAGACACTAGTGTCTGACGACAACTAGCTCCCTTAGCTACCATCCTCTCCAGAGCCCGCCTGTGTGCCTGTGTGTGTTCTCTTCAAGACTGTACTTTTCTACTTCCTACAACCAATTGATTTGGGCTCCATAGGTCAATATGACCCTCTCTGGTAAGAACACGAACACTCGGGCTCTATAGGTCAATATGACCCTCCCTGGAAAGTACATTAACAACTAAGATGTTAGTGGAGTATAATGAGTGTTTTTCTGTGGACTGTCTTCATGATTAATTATTTCTTTCTTGAGTATATTTTCAAACACAGTACGACTTGGATATAGAGCCAAGCTAATGAAATGTTCTCCAAATGCCAGCGTCTTTCTCCATGGTATTTTCCTCTTTCTAGTTTTTGTTCTAGTCTCCCCGGTTACAACATGTTTTTCCTGTCCTTACCCTGAGCCTGCCTGCCGTCTACGTCTGCCAACTATTACCAGGATTATGAACCCCTGCCTGTCCTCGACCTGCCTTTGGCCTGCACGTGCATATTCAATAAATCTCTGAGACTTGAACCATTTACCTCACGTGTCTGCATCTGGGTCTCATCCTGAGTCATGAAACCCATAGCATTGAATTTAAGGGAAGCCAGCGAGCATCTGGCCTCCCTTGATAAAAAAAAACATCAAATAATATCCAATCAGCATTGAGGTAAACTGAGTGAGCTCAACTGTGAATGGTCCTGGTGCACCAAAAAAAAGTGTCAAGGGAAGCCAGTTTGGATTTGGCTTCACACCAATCACATCAGATCAAAGCAAAACGTCATTGCCAGAAACACTTGAATTGTTGCATCTCATTGTGTCATTGTCCTCCTGTGTCTAGCTAGCTAAAATTGGCCCTTTCTTAAATTAGCCATAGATGGAGATAGGGATTTGGACTTGGTTTTAATTATCTGATTCGGATCCAACCATACATTGTAGCCCAGGCCTGAGAGGATGGAAGTTCAATATGTAGCTAGATGTATCATGTAGTAGGCTAATGTTAACTAGCTGGCTCATCGTTGCCCATGAAAGGAAGTTCGGATAGCAAGCAAGCATTTTAGCCAGGTAGCCTAGGACAAGCAACAAAAATGAAAAGCGTGTACTATATGACAGTCATAGACCGTTTCGTCAACATGAAAGAGAGGAGGATGGCATTGGCGTTTCTCTACAAGTAGGTTGAGTCAACATGTAATTTCTACTTGCATGTATAGATAGAGGGGACACATACTTTCGAACACACTCACACACACAGAAATCAGCACCATGGACAGTCAGATCATATTCAGCTTACATTGATTGGACAAAATTGTTTTTGGTATATTTTAGTTGATGATGTTGAAATGTTGAAGTTGAAATGGTGCTGGAATTGTGGAGGCAGCTCCTGTTTTCTTTGTAACTTGCAGTTGTTCTAAATCAATAGTTGTTTAGTAGTCCAAAAATATCAGAAACATTAACTTGCTTGACCATGCTGTAGGTCATGGAACTGTTAATTACATGCAATATGCTTTGTGGACTTCACCGGACAGAGGTTGCTCTCCGGTTTTGTGATGAAACAAAGGTCTGGTTGAATTTATTCTGCCACTGTGTCTTCTTATTGCCTCGGCCTTAGGCCTATATATCACGGTGGCAAGGCATATGCGCTAACAGGTTATAGAGCAAACAATGCAATTATCACAACACACAGGTTGTTATATGACAAGAAGAACGCTGCTTCATTTGATCAATATGATCCTAGACTACCTACCTCTATGAATCCATAATGGGTCAAAATGTAGCAGCATGGTTTGTTCCAGATAACCATAGGCTACCTGGCTGGGTTAATCTATACTGCCTCATCCTGTCAACCTTGACATTTAACTGCTGAGCACAACTCCTTTTAACTGCACCCCTCTGTTTTCTCTCTCTTTAACAATCGTCCTACGCCCTCTGTCTCTCTGCCTCACCGTGTCCTTATTTCAGATGAGCATGTCTGTGTGTCAGAGAGCAGGTGAAATGATTCAAATAGATCAGGCTTCCTGCAGATTCTCACTGTGGGTGGGGTATTGATGGAGGGCATGTGTGTGTGCCAATCGATGTGGAGGAGCTGCCGTCTGGCCTGCTGCTGTTTCATTGACCTGCCCTGGTAACAGTACTGCTGGAGGTCCATCTCAGCGCCCGCTATCTGACTCTTCTCCTCATCTGGGTGGGGAGTCTGTTCTCTCAAACTGATCTTCTGTTTTCTCTCAAAGCTGTTTGTTCATACTTTTGCCAGTCTTCAATTTACTAGTGTGTTATCTGGACAGCAGTAACTATATGTCAATGATTGCAATTGAGTGGCGAGGAGGTTATTATGGTAACACAATCTTAAGCGGCAGCATATAAATCAAGCGTTGAGCAGCACATTAGGGGGCTCTATTCAATCTGTATCGCTGAAGCATTACAGATTGTGGGAACGTTGCCTTTAAAACTTCTTTGGGATAGGGGGGCGCTATTTTCACTTTGTAAAAAATCGTTCCCAAATTAAACTGCCTCGTACTCAATTCTTGCTCGTACAATATGCATATTATTATTACTATTGGATAGAAAACACTCTCAAGTTTCTAAAACCGTTTGAATTATATCTGTGAGTAAAACAGAACTCATTTTGCAGCAAACTTCCTGTCAGGAAGTGAAAAATCTGAAATCGAGGCTCTGTTCCAGGGCCTTCCTATTCATTTGCTTGAAATCTATGGATATACATGCACTTCATACGCCTTCCACTAGATGTCAAGAGGCAGTGAGAGGTGGAATGGGGTGTCTAGCTAGATCTGAGGTCGAATAAGAGCTCTTGGAATGACGTGACCACTATTTCCTTTGTTCAGCAAGGCGCAGGAAGGAATCCTGGATTGCCTTCCGAAAAGCTTTCGTTATAGACGGCTAATATCTCCGGCTTTGATTTTATTTGATACATGTGATAATATCATCGTAAAGTATGTTTTTTCAATATAGTTTTATCAGATTATTGAAAGTCTATCGGGAGTTTTGGCGTTTTCCGTTCTCTGCGTTTGGTGAAGATGGACAGCTTCGCGCTACTTGGCTAGCTTTGGTTGCTAATTCGACAGGAGAAAAGGACATTCTAAAAGGAAACAACGATTATTCTGGACAAAGGACCCCTTGTACAAGATTCTGATGGAAGCTCAGCAAAAGTAGGAACCATTTATGATGTTATTTCATATTTCTGTGAAAAAATTTTAGTACTATTTTCCGCCCTCATTGCAGGCGCTGTCTCGCTATAACGTAAGCTGTATGTCGTACTAAAGTTATTGCATTAAGAACTAGTGTATCTTTCATTTGCTGTACAATATGTATTTTTCTGTAAAGTTTATGATGAGTTCTTTGATTAGATTAGGTGAGTGTCAGAAATATATCCGGATAATTTTGTGCAGTTTGGCTACGTATTCACATTGTAAAACCACGATTTGTACCGCTAAATATGCACATTTTCGAACAAAACATATATGTATTGTGTAATATGATGTTATAGGACTGTCATCTGATGAAGTTTGTCAAGGTTAGTGAATAAATGTATATATTTTGCTGGTTTTTTCGCTATCGCTACCTTTGCGGTGAATGAATGCGGTTGTGTGGTTGGCTATTGTAGTAAGCTAATATAATGCTATATTGTGTTTTCGCTGTAAAACACTTAAAAAATCTGAAATATTGGCTGGATTCACAAGATGTTTGTCTTTCATTTGCTGTACACCATGTATTTTTCATAAATGTTTTATGATGAGTATTTTGGTATTTCACGTTGGTCTCTGTAATTGTTCTAGCTGCTTTGGTGATATTTGTGATTGTAGCTGCAATGTAAAACTATGATTTATACCTGAAATATGCACATTTTTCGAACAAAACATAGATTTATTGTATAACATGTTATAAGACTGTCATCTGATGAAGTTGTTTCTTGGTTAGTGACTAATTCTATCTCTATTTGGGGGTTTTGTGCAAGCTACCTGTGCTGTGAAAGAAATGTCTGTGCTTTTTTGTATTTGGTGGTGAACTAACATAAATATACGTGGTGTTTTCGCTGTAAAACATGAAAAAAATCGGACATGTTGGCTGGATTCACAAGATCTTTATCTTTCATTTGCTGTATTGGACTTGTTAATGTGTGAAAGTTAAATATTTCTAAAAAATATTTATTGGATTTCGCGCTGCCTTTTCAGTGGAATGTGGGGGGCTAGCGGAACCCGGGGGCTAGACAGGTTAAATGTCAATCACGCTGTAACTCTGAACTTTCGCAATACAAATAGACCCCTAGGAAAATACAATCTGCACCCATCTTGCCATGTATTAGCATATTGGCTTTATTCCTATTTTCATAGCATCAGCTGCAGCTGGTACAGACTTCACCCCCACACCTTGTAAAAGCTCAGGGAGAGAGAAGACAAATGCACAGAGTTAATTGATTTGTTCATTGTTCACAGTCATTTTTTATGAAATAAATCATAACGTTTAACATTAAGTTTAACTTTGAAGTCAGACTGTCTTCAGTGCATCACCAATAAAGTTGTATTGTACCATAGAAGTGAAAGCAGAGTAATTCCCCAGTAGAAATTCACTGTTGTACCCTGGGTGTGTATGTGCATGCTTGTGTGTGTGCGCATGTGTTTGAGTGAGTGTTTTTTCCCCCAGTGAGCCTCGGAATCAGTCCTCTGCCTGAAAACATGAGGATTGATAGCATTTTGATCAAGGTCGTTGGAAATCCAGGCCACACACACACACACACACACACACACACACACACACACACACACACACACACACACACACACACACACACACACACACACACACACACACACACACACACACACACACACACACACACACACACACACACACACACACACACACACACACACACACACACACACACACACACACACACACAAGACGCCCCCTAGTCTGGGTCTTGGCTGATGGGTTCTTGTAATCCAGTTATCATGCAGTTTGCACGCTCACTCTATCAAGGTGAGTGTTACTCTATACGAGGCTAGGGGCCTCCCATCAAATTGCATTCTGCTTTTCCGGGGCCATAATCAAATGCAGTTACCAAATCACATAACTACCCTCAGGTTCAATCTGTGCTCCCCTGATGCTAAAGGCTGGGAGACGGAGACACATCTCAGTGAGTTGATAAACTGGCTCAAAAATAGGTGAGTTAATTGGAATAGTAAACAGCAGAAATGGTCATAAAAAATTTGAATATGTTTTACCAATATGGAGGAGAATAAAGCTTGAGCACACGTTATGCTTACAGGCTAATGTTTGCTGTACGTTATGGCTTTGTTTTTGTTCGCTTATAGATGATCATTTGTGTCTCTAAAAATAAACCATTGCTGGAGTTAATTTGAAACAGAACTAAACTGGGGTTAAACACATTGAAAGTATTTGAAAATAGTAACATAATCTGTGTCTTTGTTCATAATCATCATCCTCATCATCATCAACAACTTGACATGTAAAACAGGAAGAGAATGTGGAGACAGGAAGCAGTGTTTGTATAAGGAGGGGAAACTTTATTTATAACACGGGGGCTCTGACATGGTGCTGCCAGCTCAATTTCTATATTACAAGGTTTATCTGCAAGGCTGCATATGTACTGTTACTGTATTTGGAAACCAAGATTGCAGTGGCACTAGAAACACACGCTTAAAACGACGGACTCTTTCCCTTTTTTTCCCCTTCTTTTCATACAAAATGGTACAAACAACATTACAAAATACTTGTGCTGTTGACAGTTTACAAAAAAAAGTATTTTAACTTGATAACTGTGCAATTCTTTTTTTTAAGCATTTTGTGTTTTTTTTTTAATTTTAAAATTGTAATTTACTTAAGTGTATGTGAGTATGTTACACACCAGAAGTCCTTCTGGACCGCAACCTCGGTCATGCGGGCTGCTACATGTTTTAAATGATCTTTATGATAACCGTCATAGAATTCTTCTTCAGTCCATTATAAAAAGACACATGCAAAAAAGCTCCAATTGTACAGTTATATTTTGCCTAACTTGATCCGTTTAGCTTTAAGCAATTACTACATTATGTACACTCAGATGTGAGCAACATCAGGACCACTCCAATACGACACTGATTGCATCTCAAATCACACCCTATTCCCCATATAGTGCATTACTTTCAACCACAGTAGTGCACTACATGGGGAATAGGGTGCCATTTGAGAGACTCCAAAGCTGTTATGTTTCGGTGCAGGCCTGGTGATAGCGAAGGCTATGTCTAATACTGTAACCTCACTCCTGTTGGAGTCTCCTGCAGTTGAATAGTGTGCAGTACACTCCATGGGTTGGTGAGTGCTGTCAGGATCAGTGGTCTTCAGTGAGGGTTCAAAGGCTAACACCACTCTGAAAGAAGATGACCACTTCCCTCTAGGGGCAGACAGACAGACAGGGACAGACAGAGTGACTGTTTGTGTGCAGGCCTCATGGTAAAGGGGGTAACTAGTACATACAGATACTACATAGCAGGTCTGAAATACATCTGCACTAGCTAAACATACTGCGTTCCTCCCACTATATCATTCACCCCAAGCTTTGACTCAAGGAATTTATTTGCACACCTTAAGCCTCTCGCGTACTCTATCTTCAATATGTCAAACTGAAGCGTGGATGTGCAAATCCATACATCCTGATCCCAGTTCCCCTGTGTGACATTGTCACATCAATCGCATCCATTTAACCTAACCACCTTTGCATATTTACATGTCCAACTTGTAATCCTCCAATTCAATCCTTCATTTCTCCAAAACCTTCATTTAACCCATCCCTGGCTTCCCTCTCATCCTCTCATAGTGTTGGAATGGCACGGCTTGGCTTAATTTGTCTCCCAAATAACTCCTAGTCGTGATAATGAGACACTATGACAGGCATTAGGCCATTCACTTGATGATGCTATGTAGTGCTTATGACAGCAGCATTATGCAAAGTGGGACCATGAAGTGCCTGGATCTATCTCCTCTTGGTTTGCCTCCCCCATGGTAGGTGTATATCTGAATACTGTCTCTACTGTCTTTGATGGGGCTAGAGCAAAGCAAGTAGGCCTCATCTATATGGATGACATGTAGGATGATGCCCAGAGAAGGTGAGTGTAAATATGTACAGTAGGATGTCTTGTAATGTAATAATGAAGTCAATCTTGAACAGCGACACATAAACAAGTATGGCTGTGACCGTACAAGTCTCTTTGAATCTTCAGTGAACGCAAATGGCTTTTATGGTAATTTGAAGCTTGCAAGCAGGCTCGTTAGGCTACTCGTCGAACAACAAAGACAACAAAATACAGGGTGAAGAATATAAAGAGAGCGAAAGTGAAAAACAACAACATTTATAAAAAAAAGTATATGTACAACATTTCTATGTAAAAAGAGATAATCATAAATCACGAACAGCAACAGCTGTGTAATGCGTGTATGTGCTTACGTGTGCGTGCACATAAGCGAGCATGTGTGTGCATTGAGCTGAGCTACGATCTAGTGGGGAAAGAAGCACTAATCCTACTTTGTGATGGCGAGAGGTGAGGTGGAAAGCCTAATCACTGCTTCCTGTTTCTGCTTCTGTCACCCAGAGGCATTGTGGGTACACAGCAGGATCAGAGGGTCAAAGGTCATTCTCACCACAGGTGGTTTAGGGTCTACCTACACTCTGAGGGCTCACTGTTATTCAGTTATAATAACACCCCCCAATAACCTATATGACCTTGTCCCCTTTCAGAGACTTCTATTTTCTTCCAGTGCCCTTCCTCCCCTCTGTGTAAGGCATACTGTACATATATTTTTTTCTCCAAAGGGAGATGTGAGGGAGAGATACTGGGTGCAGTGTAAAGGGAAATAACCTGATAGTGAAGGGGGAGCTGGGAGGAAGAGCATGGGAGGCTGAGTCATCCTCTCCTCACATCTTATCTAGGAGTTTAGAGCTCTCTCTCTTCGTCAAGGAGATTACCTGGAGGAATCCATCATCCTCTTAATTATGAGGAGAACTGGAGGATGGATTAAATACATAACCTCGCCCAATCCCTATGAAATCTAATATTAGAGAGAGATCGAGAGGAGGGAGAGAAAAAGAGAGAATGTACGTATGTAGAAAGCACATTCCTCTCAAGTGTAAATCTCAACTGGAATGACATTGAATGACATTGGGGGAAATGTACTGTATACTGTACATAGGATGATGCATGGGTAGTGGTGTTTTCATAAAATACAATAAAATGGCCGTTCCTCAATACCAACATCTTATGACAGATTTAGCACTACTAAATACGGCTTTGGAAAGGTGCAGTTATTTTCTTTCTCTCTTTCCAAAAAGTTTATACGAGTGATTTTCCCCAACTTGTTTTTCGAAACCTCTTGCACCAAAATGTCATATGAATGAAAATGTCTGAGGGAGACATATGGTGGTGCTTGCTAAGTCCCTGACAGAATCTCAGTTCTCCCTCTCTGTGTTGTTGCTGCGACAGGGACCAGCATCAGAGATTGTATATTAAAAGTGTGTCAGGACAGAACAGTGAATCAGCACAAAAGCCGAAGCTTGAAACTTTGTGTCTCACACTTTGTCTTCTCTGCCAGCAGTGCAAGAGGACATGGAGCTCAAACGGTTTGACGTTTACTAATACTTCAAAAATATTTACTTTCACAACCTTTTTCTTTTTACAATTTCTATAGTTTATCTCAACACATAGTTATCCTGTGGTCTGGTTGGTCTATGTTAGTAACATTTGTAAACAGGGGACAGAACCATACAACACACCTTCATCCTTCGTCCTACTATGGATTATTTTCTTTCACATTTCACACTTCATCCCTCTGTCCCGAGCTACCCAGCCTCATTAAGTTAAAAGTGCAAAGTAAAGTGAACTCAAAAAAGCTAAGTTACAAAGCCATCCAAACTCAACTGCTTTTAGAGCCGCAATGACTAATGGTTTGAATACAGCAAATACATGTTGTCTAAAGACAGTCCCAATCCTGTATCTGTGTGAAATTCCTATTGTGACACTGACGATGGCTTTTTATCAGAACCTCAGACTTGAAGGAAATAAAAGAATTGTCCTTCGACTAAGGAGAGATACAGTACCAGTCAAAAGTTTGGACACACCTACTCATTCAAGGGTTTTCTTTATTTGTACTATTTTCTACATTGATTGGTCAACTATTAAATAACACATATTGAATCATGCAGTAACCAAAAAAAGTGTTAAACAAATCAAAATACACTACCGTTCAAAAGTCTGGGATCACTTAGAAATGTCCTTGTTTATGAAAGAAAAGCAATTTTTTTGTCCATTAAAATAACATCAAATTGATCAGAAATACAGTGTAGACATTGTTAATGTTGTAAATGACTATTGTAGATGGAAATGGCAGAGTTTTTATGGAATATCTACATAGGCGTACAGATGCCCATTATCAGCAACCATCACTCCTGTGTTCCAATGGCACGTTGTGTTAGCTAATCCAAGTTTATCATTTTAAAAGGCTAATTGATCATTAGAAAACCCTTTTGCAATTATGTTAGCACAGCTGAAAACTGTTGTTCTGATTAAAGAAGCAATAAAACTGTCCCTTTTTAGACTAGTTGAGTATCTGGAGCATCAGCATTTGTGGGTTCGATTACATGCTCAAAATGGCCAGAAACGAATAACTTTTTTCTGAAACTTGTCAGTCTATTCTTGTTCTGAGAAATGAAGGCTATTACATGCGAGAAATTGCCAAGAAACTGAAGATCTCGTGCAACGTTGTGTACTACTCCCTTCACAGAACAGCGCAAACTGGCTCTAACCAGAATAGAAAGAGGTGTGGGAGGCCCCGGTGCACAACTGAGCAAGAGGACAAGTACATTAGAGTGTTTGGTTTGAGAAACAGATGTCTCACAAGTCCTCAACTGGCAGCTTCATTAAACAGTACACGCAAAACACCAGTCTCAATGTCAACAGCGAAGAGGAAACTCTGGGATGCTGGCATTCTAGGCAGAGTTGCAAAGAAAAAGCCATAGCTCAGACTGGCCAATAAAAATTAAATATTAAGATGGGCAAAAGAACACAGACACTGGACATAGGAACTCTGCCTAGAAGGCCAGCAGAGTCACCTCTTCACTGTTGACATTGAGACTGGTGTTTTGCAGGTACTATTTAATGAAGCTGCCATTAATCTCTTTCTCAAACTAGACACTAATGTACTTGTCCTCTTGCTCAGTTGTGCACCGGGGCCTCCCACTCCTCTTTCTATTTTGGTTAGAGCCGGTTTGCGCTGTTCTGTGAAGGGAGTAGTAGTTTCTTGGCAATTTCTCGCATGCAATAGCCTTCATTTCTCAGAACAAGAATAGACTGACGAGTTTCAGAAGAAAGTTCTTTGTTTCTGGACATTTTGAGTTTGTAATCAAACCCACAAATGCTGATGCTCCAGATGCTCAACTAGTCTAATCAGAACAACAGTTTTCAGCTGTGCTAACATAATTGCAAAAGTATTTTCTGATGATCAATTAGCCTTTTAAAATTATACACTTTGATTAGCTAACACAACGTGCCATTGGAAGACAGCGGTGATGGTTGCTGATAATGGGCCTCTGTACGCCTATGTAGATATTCCATAAAAAATCTGCCGTTTCCAGCTACAATAGTCATTTACAACATTAACAATGTCTACACTGTATTTCTGATCAATTTGATGTTATTATTAAAAACAATGACCCCAAACCTTTGAACAGTTTACATTTGAGATTCTTCAAAGTAGCCACCCTTTGCCTTGATGACAGCTTTGCACACTCTTGGCATTCTCCCAACCAACTTCACCTGGAATGCTTTTCCAACAGTCTTGAAGGAGTTCCCACATATGCTGAGCACTGATTAGCTGCTTTTCCTTTACTCTGCGGTCCAACTCATCCCAAACCATCTCAATTGGGTTGAGTTGGTTGATTGTGGAGGCGGGTGATTGTGGAGGCCAGGTCATCTGATGCAGCACTCCATCTGTCACGCCTGCTCCCTCTTCCCCTCTCTGGTGCCTACCCTCTCTGGCGCTCCCGCTTCCCCTCTCTGGCGCTCGAAACCTGTCATCAAGGCAAAGGGTGGCTACTTTAAAGAATCTCAAATATAAAATATATTTTGATTTGTTTGGCACTTTTTTGGTTACTACATGATTCCATATGTGTTTTCATATTGTTTATGTCTTCACTATTATTCTACAATGTAGAAAATAGCAAAATAAAAACCCTTGAATGAGTAGGTGGGTCCAAACCTTTGACTGGTAATGTGTCTTTGTACAGAGCACTCCCTCTCCTGATACCCCCTCACCCCCAAAGGCAAATCCCCTCTGCAACTTCTCCTGTGTCTGTCCATGTTGCATGACAGGGTGATGGACATGACACACAGGAAGTCGAACATGAAGGTCAGATTTGAGGGGTTATAAGGGGGCGGTGCCCCACGTTAGCCCAGAAAATGGGAACCAATCCTGAGTTAGCGAGAGTCAGACAAAATACGCACCAGTGAAGGCACTTCTTAAACAACAGTGCTTCTGTTCTATGGAATTCAAGTTCAGAGAGATTAAACCAGGGCCTTCCACGCAGAAGAAAAAATTGACATTCTGTGTTTCTCTTTCTTTTCTTACCCGTCACACAATATGCAGCTTGGACTATCTGCAAAGGGACGGCTGAGGGCTGATGCGGAAATGGGGAGCCAATGGCCTCCCAACACCAGAAAATAGCTTGCTTTTAAGGACAGTAAAGACAGCAAGAGATAATAAAAAATAAAAAAATAAAATAAAAACACACAACAAAAGTAACCAACCCCATAATCTACCAAAAAACCTGGAGAGCATAAGTTTCAGTCTTAGACAGTCTTGGAGCAGGAGAGGGCTCAGTACAGTACAGTAGGACCCAAAGCTGCCTTGCTGCACAGTCCACTATGGCGGTTGCTTAATTGATTGGTCAGTTGCTAGGTCAGTTCAGTTGGTTGGTGTGTGTGTGGGGTGTGTATTAAAGTTGGAGATCTGAGGACCCTCCCAAGGTTGTAGAGACATAGAGAGCATGGCAGACCAGCTGAGTAGGGTGGACTGGGGAAGTTGATCTTTGACCGGGCCCCCTGTGGCCCTAGTCGTCTTCCCCTCCCCCGTACATATCGGCCAGCTTCTTAAAGCGGGGGCCCCAGTCGTTGAGGTAGTCGTAGTCCTGGTCCCCTGTGCTGGAGGAGTTGAGGGAGCTGACGGATCCGGCCGTGGAGCCACTGCCCTCGTAGTCAAACACCAGGAGGGAGTCATATGGAGGGGCCGTGGGGTCGTTGTCTGCCGCCCGCAAACCCTGGAGGGAGATAGAGAGAGGAGAGAGTTAATAGTAAACAGGCTGACCTGTAGGGAGGGAGGGGGGTTAAAGTGGAACTGACAGCATTTTAGCAATATTCAAATCTGTTCATATACACCCCTAGGAAGAATATGACACTTTTTAAAAAACCTTTTCTGACAAGCGAGCACTTAGATATGGTCATTTTCACGTTTTCATAAATTATTAGAATGTTTGGGAAGTACATATACTAAGACATTTGTGAAAATTCTATAGCAATATAGAGTGGGAAAGCGGCCGTACGTTTGGACTATTAATAGACACTGCAGTCAATAAAACAGGAAAAACACAGGAGTCTACCAGTGCGCTATAGCCAATCAGAGCTACAGAAGGCCTTTATGTAAACAAGTCATTTGCCACATGGGCCAGCCATCATTCACTTTGAAATGGACTGTGTGTTTACAGACAGTTGCAACAGTGCGACATTAGATCATTAGAACGCATTTGCCAAAAGCCACAAAATACACCTGAATGGATTTCTGCAAATATGTAAATCCCACGGAGGCCTCTTACATTTTGGGAATTTTACAGTGCTATTGATCAAACTACCATGAAAGGGTAGGCTTTCTCTCCCTCAGTTATGCACATGAACAACAACAAGCTCAACAACTAATGCTAGCCAGAGCAAGATGAGCTAAAATATAACGAAGGAACATTAGATAAACCCTCTCAAACTTTTACAGCTAGTTGGCCATCAAAATTGCACTGATAAACGATGGGGAATTGTAGCCTACTCGTCCTTCTGTAGCTTGCCTGCCAATGCATGCTTGTCCCAACCAAGCACCCAAGCTAGCTTGCTAGCTAACTACTTCCAGACACAAACGAGAGAACACCTCACTCTGACCATTTTACTCTCCGTAGCAGAGCGTGTTAGGCTGTTTACATGTTAATAGAGCACAGGCTGAGGAAGCATCACAGCAAAGGCCAACAGGATTAGCAAGGTTAGTGTATAGTACTATATAGAGACAGAGGAGGGTAGGCTTTCAGCAAGATAACATACACAGGCTAAGGAAACACCATAGAGGAGATGGGAAATGTTGGCATACAGGCAATATATTGGGAGTGACAGAGTGATGTCATTAGCAGGGATGTAGAATCCCCAAGGAGGAGGATACAGTGGGCAGCCGAGCCACCATGTGTTTGTGTTTTGCCAGACTACTGGAGCGAGATTACTGTTTGTGTGTGTGTGTGTGTGTGTGTGTGTGTGTGTGTGTGTGTGTGTGTGTGTGTGTGTGTGTGTGTGTGTGTGTGTGTGTGTGTGTGTGTGTGTGTGTGTGTGTGTGTGTGTGTGTGTGTGTGTGTGTGTGTGTGTGTGTGTGTGTGTGTGTGTGTGTGTGTGTTTGTAGGCAGAATGGATCAAAGCTGAACAGCTGCCAATACTTCTCAAGTGTGAACATGTTGTCACGGCGCCTGTCAGTCAAAGCCTTCTTGCACGAGTGTGTTTAAATTGGGGTTACGTACACACGCATGTGTGCGTACATGTATGTGTGTGTGTGTGTGTTTGAGTGTGTGATAACAGCTGCCAGGTAATCTCCATCTCCACTGTTGCCAGAGCTCAGAGGATTGAAGCCTGTAAACAAACAGCACACAGAAAATGCCTACATTTATGCAATATTATCCTCAGATCTCACACATTTACCTGAAACAGAAGGTGTGTCAAATGTACCTTAGAAATAAGGAGGTACATAGTATATGCACCTTCTCATATTTACAGATGTCTTCATTTTTTATTTCAATGTCTCATGTTGAGTGTTTGTAGTTGTGTATTGTAGGTTAGTCATTGTGCCTTGTATGTGGAATTGTGTCTGTGTTTGTGTCAGATCCCAAGTAGAAAAGTGCTGACGGACTAAACCGTATCTTGATAAAGAAATAAACAAAACAATACTATGACCCCTGGTTGCCCCCCTAACCTCGTTGATGAAGTCCCCGATATCCCCAGGGTGGGGGACCGCAGGTCGGATGGGATACTGGGACTCAGAGATGATGGGGCGCTCGTCCACCCTCCGTACCCCCAGGGGCTTACTGATGATGTGCTCCAGAGAGTCAGGCTGCTGTAGCTGGCTTAGGTCATAGTCCTGCACAGAGACACGCAGAGACAGATGATACAGTCAACCTCAAGACATAACTAACTTGCACTCAGTGTTTGTGGGTGTATGTGCAATATATATGCGTATTCAGATCACTCAACTTTTTACACATTTTGCTACGTTACTGTAATGTATTAAATGTAACAAAATCCTCAGTAATCTACACACAATACCCCATAATGACAAAGCGAAAACAAGATTTGAGAAATGTTTTCACATGTATAAAAACTAAATAAAATACAGCTTATTTATATAAGTATTCAGACCCTTTGCTGTGGGACTCAAAATTGAGCTCAGGTGCCTCCTGTTGCCATTGATCATCCTTGAGATGTTTCTACAACTTGATTGGAGTCCACCAGTGGTAAATTCAATTGATTGAACATGATTTGGAAAGGCACACACCTGTCTATATAAAGGTCCCACAGTTTACAGTGCATGTTAGAGCAAAAACCAAGTCATGAGGTCAAAGAAATTGTCCGTAGAGCTCCGAAACAGGATTGTGTCGAGGCTCAGATCTAGGGGAAGGGTACCAAGACATTTCTGAAGCAGTTTGGCCGCCAGGCAATTGGGGGAGAAGGGCCTTGGTCAGGGAAGTGACCAAAAACCCGATGGTCACTCTGACAGAGCTCTAGAGGACAACCATCTCTGCAGCACTCCACCAATCAGGCCTTTATGGTCGAGTGGCCAGACAGAAGCCACTACTTGGTAAAAAGGCACATGACAGCCTGCTTGGAGTTTGCCAAAAGGAACCTAAAGGACTCAGACCATGAGAAACAATATTTTCTGGTTTGATGAAACCAAGGTTCAACACTTTGGCCTGAATGCCTAGCGTCATGTCTGGAGGAAACCTGGCACCACCGCTAACGTGAAGCATGGTGGTGGCAGCATTATATTGTGGGGGTGTTTTCAACCGCAGCGACTGGGAGACCAGTCAGGATTGAGGTAAAGATGAACGGAGCAAAGTACAGAGAGATCCTTGATGAAAGCCTGCTCCAGAGTGCTCAGAACCTCAGACTGGGGAGAAGGTTCACCTTCCAACAGTACAACAACCCTAAGCACACAGCCAAGACAATGCTGGACTGGCTTCAGGACAAGTCTCGGAATGTCCTTGAGTGGCCCAGCCAGAGCCTGGACTTGAACCCGATCTAACATCTCGGGAGAGACCTGAAAATAGCTGTGCAGCAACACTCCCCATCCAACCTGACAGAGCTTAAGAGGATCTGCAGAGAAGAATGGGAGAAACTCCCCAAATAAAGGTGTGCCAAGCTTGTAGTGTCATACCCAAGAAGACTTGAGGCTATAATTTCTGCCAAAGCTACTGAGTAAAGGGTCTGAATACTCACAATACGTAAATGTTCATTTAATTTTTTTCATACATTTCATTTGCTAAAATTCATAAAAACCTGCGTTGCTTTGTCATTATGAGGTATTGTGTGTAGATTGATGACAAAAAAACAAACAATTTAAGCAATTTTAGAATGAGGCTGTAACTTAATAAAATGTGGATAAAGTGAAGGGGTCTGAATACTTTCCTAACGCACTGTATACTGTAAACATACATGTATATGTGTACAAGTCTGTATCTGTGTGTGTGTCTCTCAGTGAGTGTCTCTCTGTATGTGTTAGTCTCTCAGTGTGTGTGTGTGTGTGTGTGTGTGTCTGAGTGTGTGTGTGTGTGTGTGTGTGTGCGTGTGTACCTGGTCCTCCTCTCCCCCTCCTTCCTCGTCGTATTTCAGAATGTTATCTCTGACATCGTCCTCTGGGTCGATCAGCAGCTGTTTGGTCTGCCTCTCCTTCTCTCTACGCTTCATCCACACCACAAACACTAGCACCATACCTGGAACACAACACACACACACACACACACACACACACACACACACACACACACACACACACACACACACACACACACACACACACACACACACACACACACACACACACACACACACACACACACACACACACACACACACACACACACACAACACCTCTAACAACACAATAATACTGCAAAACACACAATGAACACACATTGAAGAATACCCTTCAACTGCAAAACACTCAACCAATAAAACTTTATTAACACACTTCCACTACAAAACACTTGACCCACATTATTGACCTACGGCAAAATACACAACCAGCACATCTTTAACAACACACTTATAGGCCGACTGCAAAACACACAACCACACAAAAAGCTCTACACATTTGTAGAGCATAGGACTGTATCACTATACATAAGAGCGAAACCCACGATGTAAATATAATCCATGAGCACACAGCCACAAAACAAACCACCAGCAGCACCTCAGCAAGACAACTCCACATTAAAACCCCTGTCTGACAGAACCCAATAATAAAACCCATGGGGTCACCAACTCAGAGAGAACACATGCTGGTGGCCAGCTAAGCATCCATCTAAAATACAACCTGTATGCTATTGTGTTTACTGCATGGTAAATGTTTGATTGTAAGGCCCAAACAAGAGAACAGCAAATCATTACCCTCTTCAGCATCTGGTAAGAAAGGTGGTTTAATATACCATGTGATCATAAGGAGGGATCTGATGTATTGTGTGTAGGGAGGAGATAGTGGTAGCTACAGGTAGAGATCTTCATGGGTCCAAAAAGTTGGACCCATTCTGAAATTAACCTGGGGCTTTCCCAACTGGATCAATATGCAAAATCTTAAAAAATATAGATTTTTATTTTACCTTTATTTAACTAGGCAAGTCAGTTAAGAACAAATTCTTATTTACAATGAGGGCCTACCCCGGCCAAACCCGGATGACACTGGGCCAATTGTGTGCCACCCTATGGGACTCCCAATGACGGCCGAATGTGATGCAGCCTGGATTCAAATCAGAGACTTGCACTGAGATATAGTGCCTTAGACCGCTGTGCCACTCGCGAGACCCGTTCCGAACTGACTGGAGGACAACTAGATCCGTTCCGTATAAACCTGGTCAGATCCAGACCCTGTCTGGTCTGATCAGAGTGAAGCAGCAGAAAAGTAATTATTTAAGCTACTTTATTAACTGGAGGTTATAAAGTGCGAGAGGAGGGAGAGAGAGGTGCAGCTCTAGCAGGCGGTGGAGGGGCCGTACTGTGAGTGAGTGACACAGGGAGCAGAAAGGAGGGAGGGAGAGAGAGACGACTCAAACTATAGTAGACTAATAGTTACCATAGCTAGATTATTTATCTTAAAATATGATTGCATAGTACCAGTCTTGACTGCATCAAACTGGGAGAAGCTAGTTAAGCTAGCTAACGTTAGCTAGCTAGGCTAATTGAGGCTGCAGTGCATTTGCTTTTTCATCCTACAGTTACAAATAACAATTCCATTCAGAATATTAAGTAGCAGGCTACCTGTTGGCTCTTGGTTGTTGTAGCCTATCCTTCTCCTTTTAATTCTGTCATTTTAATTCCATTTTCCATTGATAGATATCTCCTAACTTTTGCCACACACGGAGGCTCTATGACTGTAGCTTATTACCACTTTGATGTCTTATGATTGGCCAACAACAACAAGCTACTCGTGCCACACTCCACACTCGTGAAAAGCAAGAGCAGCAGCATAGATTACTGCAGCAGTCACATTCAGATCTGTAAGGGGCCTTCCGGACAAGTCATTTAAAATTACATTTTCCCAAGACCTGTGACAATCATATCAGATTCGACCCAGACCCGTGACATTCTTTACATTTCTGGATCCGGACCCACTCGGGTCCCGGATCGGGTCTCGGTTATACGGGTACAGGTGGATATGTGAAGACCTCTAGCTACAGGGGGAAGGGGAGAGGAAGCGAGAGGAAGGAAGATATGTCTGTTTTAGGGCTGTCAAATTATATATATATTTTAGAAAGATAATCAAATCAAATGTTATTGCTCACATACACATATTTAGCAGATGTTATTGCAGGTGTAGCAACATGCTTGTGTTCCTAGCTCCAACAATACAGTAATATCTAACCATTAACAACAATACAAACAAATCTAAAAGTAAAAATCTGAGTATTTGCTGGGATTTAAGATTAAATTAATTTAAGATTTTTCATACAAAAAACATTACAGGAATATTGACGTCTTGATTTTGTCTAAAGTAACGGTTAGCAAAATTAGGTACAGTTGAAGTCGGAAGTTTACATACACTTAGGTTGGAATCATTAAAACTCGTTTTTCAACCACTCAACAAATGTCTTGTTAACAAACTATAGTTTTGGCAAGTCAGTTAGGACATCTACTTTGTGCATGACACAAGTAATTTTTCCAACAATGTTTTACAGACAGATTATTTCACTTATAATTCACTGTATCACAATTCCAGTGCATCAGAAGTTTACATACACTAAGTTGACTGTGCCTTTAAACAGCTTGGAAAATTCCAGAAAATGATGTCATGGCTTTAGAAGCTTCTGATAGCCTAATTGACATCATTTGAGTCAATTGGAGGTGTACCTGTGGATGTATTTCAAGGCCTACCTTCAAACTCACTGCCTCTTTGCTTGACATCATGGGAAAATCAAAAGAAATCAGGCAAGACCTCAGAAAAAAATGGTAGACCTCCACAAGTCTGGTTCATCCTTGGGAGCAATTTCCAAATGGCTGAAGGTACCACGTTCATCTGTACAAACAATAGTATGCAAGTATAAACACCATGGGACCACGCAGCCGTCATACCGCTCAGGAAGGAGACGCGTTCTGTCTCCTAGAGATGAATGTACTTTTGTGCGAAAAGTGCAAATCAATCCCAGAACAACAGCAAAGGACTTTGTGAAGATGCTGGAGAAACCGGTACAAAATTATCTATATCCACAGTAAAACGAGTCCTATATCGACATAACCTGAAAGGCTGCTCAGCAAGGAAGAAGCCACTGCTCCAAAACCGCCGTAAAAAAGCCAGACTACGGTTTGCAACTGCACATAGTGCAGGATAGAAGTACAATCTGCTGTCATTCTGATCTGCTAAGAATATTACTCCTGCTTATTATGAAGAAAAAAATACATCTGTTTAACTTTGGTGTAAACTAAAGGAGTGTGTTTTGAATAATTTTTGTTGTATTAATGCTATTTAATCTCTCCTCAGACTAAAATGATTCTGTCTTGTCACGCCCTGACCATAGATTGCTTTGTATGTTTCTATGTTTTGTTTGGTCAGGGTGTGATGTGGGTGGGATTCTATGTTGTATGTCTAGGTTGTCTGTTTCTATGTGTTTGGCCTAGTATGGTTCTCAATCAGAAGCAGGTGTCAGTCGTTGTCTCTGATTGGGAGCCATATTTAGGTAGCCTGTTTTCCTTTGTGTTTTGTGGGTGGTTGTATCCTGTGTTAGTGTTTTCACCGTACGGGACTGTTTCGGGTTGTTTGTTTTGTACTTTTGTTATGTTCGTTCAGTGTTCTGTTTGATTGATTAAATTATCATTATGGACACTTACCACGCTGCGTATTGGTCCGATCCTTGCTACTCCTCGTCAGACGAAGAGGACGAAACCCATGACATGTCTGTCCTGTGGGTACCTTTGCCACTGTTCCACCCCTTGTGTGTTGCGCTGTCATGGTGTATTTTATAAAAAATATCATACTTTTTGGAGAAATGTCCTCTGGTCTGATGAAACAAAAATAGAACTGTTTGGCTATAATGACCATTGTTATGTTTGGAGGAAAAAGGGGGATGCTTGCAAGCCGAAGAACACCATCCCAAACGGGAAGCACGGGGTGGCAGCATCATGTTGTGGGGGTGCTTTGCTGCAGGAGGAACTGGTGCAAATAGATGACATCATGAGGGAGGAAAATTATGTGGATATATTGAAGCAACATCTCAAGACATCAGTCAGGAAGTTAAAGCTTGGTCGCAAATGGTTCTTCCAAATGGACAATAACCCCAAGCATACTTCCAAAGTTGTGGCAAAATGGCTTATGGACAACCATCACAAAGCACTAAGCTCAATCCCATAGACAATTCGTGGGCAGAACTGAAAAAGCGTGTGCGAGCCAGGAGGCCATTAAACCTTTTTCAGTTACACCAGCTCTGTGAGGAGGAATGGGCCAAAATTCACCCAACTTATTGTGGGAAGCTTGTGGTAGGCTACCCGAAACGTTTGACCCAAGTTAAACAATTTAAAGGAAATGCTACCAAATACTAATTGAGTGTATGTAAACTTCTTTTATGTGATGAAAGAAATTAAAGCTGAAATAAATAATTCTCTCTACTATTATGCTGACATTTCACATTCTTAAAATAAAGTGGTGATCCTAACTGACCTAAGACAGGGAATTTTTACTGGGATTAAATGTAAAGAATTGTGAAAAACTGAGTTTAAATGTATTTGGTTAAGGTGTATGTAAACTTCCAACTTCAACTGTACATTGAGAAAGCACACTTTCTTTAACTTGAATGTCAACTTGTTTTACATTGCATTGTTGTTTTTAGCTGTATAGATTATGTATTTGGGATGTTTTCAGCGTATTTTCAACACTTTCAGTCAATGCGATGTCTACAGTCAAATTAAAACTGAACTTGAGTAAACTAATTAACTCTGACAGACCTAGTCTCTTTCTATACTCTCTAACAGCGGTGAACCCGATTTGTTGTTAATAAGAAAGTGATGGCTCTGAGTGAATCTAAGTGAAGCGTCTGGAGGTATGGCAGGTGTGTATGTGTATTCTTTTTGTGTGCTTGTGAATACAAGAAAAATTGTTTGTGTGTATCTACGATGTCCAGTCAGTATACTCACTGAGTAGTATGATGATACAGATGAGTATGGCTATGATAGCTCCAGTCCCCAGTCCAGCGGCAGCCACAGCCCCGACCAGGGTGCAGTCTCCATTCTCATCACACGGACACACCTTGACCTTTATAATGGACCTGTTGGAGAGAGGAGGGTTCCCCGAGTCGCTCACAATCACAGGCACCTCATACACCCCAGGCTTCAGATACTGGATCCGCAAACTCAACCGGGCATAGTCACCTGGGAAGGGGAGGGGAGAGACATACTGTTAATATCCAATATCAGAACACTCAAACACTTTTTAGGCACTGCCTCTACTACCCCCCCCCCCCCCAATCTACATCTGGGGGTCCCCTCACCGTTGAGACGTGACACAGTCCAGTTGCGTCGTATGCTGGCGGGGAAGGTTGGCAGCTCGAATACAAAGGGTCCTACGTTGGGGTCCGTGTCTGAGTCTGCAGCCGTGATGTTGATGCCGGCATTGCGGTTGATGCGCTCACAGATCTGAGACTCGCGGGGCAGCAGAGATGGAGCGTTGTCATTCACATCTATCAGATAGATCTGGAGGGTTCCTGTACCGCTGGCCATGGGAGAGCCTGGAAGGAGGACAGTAGAGGGGGAGAGTGGAGGAGAAGAAGAGGAGGGAAGAAGAGGCAGGAGAGGAGAGGGGGAGATGAGGTAAGGGAAGGGGTTATTGTTACTGTTGTTGTTATTGTTAACACACACACACACACACACACACACACATGGCCACACAGCCGCACACTGATCAGAACTCTCACTGCCCTTTCCAGTGAGAGTTCAGAGAGACAGTGTAGGAAGATAGACTGAACTAGAGAAAAGGAGAGAGGAAGTGGAGATAGGGAGAAAGCAAATAAAGGAAGACAGCATGGATGAGAGGGAAAGAAAGACAGAAAGAGAGAGATGTATATACACAGAGAGATAAGAGTGTATCTCCTGTAATGAGAGAGAGAGAGAGAGAGAGAGCTTCCTGGACAAAATGTTTCACTGTAATAGTGAAGGTGTAAACTTGGCAGTATATTTCACCTCTCAGCTTCCCTATCAAATCTAAGCAGACAAGCTAAGAAAATGACCAACAAAAAGATAATTACTTGAAGAATGCAAAAACCTAAGAAAGAGATTGAGAAACCTATCCAAACAAAAACAGAAAACCTGAGCCGAAGCCTTCACTATGCTGGATCACTAAAACATTACAGAAATGCACAATGGAAATAGAAGGAACAGCACGTCAGAAATCAGCTGAATGTAATTGAAGAATCCAAGAAGGGCCTTCTATGCCATCAAAAGGAACATAACATTTTACATACCAATCAGGATCTGGCAAAAATACTTGAATCAGTTATAGAACACATTGCCCTTTATGGTTGTGAGGTCTGGGGTCTGCTCACCAACCAATAATTCACAAAATGGGACAAACACCAAATTGAGACTCTGTGTACAAGGTAAAACACCAAATAATGCATGCAGAGCACTAATTATCAAAATCCAGAAAAGAGCTGTTAAAATCTACAACTACCCAAAATGAAGTGATTCCCAAACCTTCCATAACAAAGCCATCACCTACAGAGAGATTAACCTGGAGAAGAGTCCCCTAAGCAAGCTGGTCCTGGGGCTCTGTTCACAAACACAAACAGAGCCCCAGGACAGCAACACAATTAGACCCAACCAAATCATGAGAAAACAAAAAGATCATTACTTGACACATTGGAAAGAATTAACAAGAAAACAGAGCAAACTAGAATGCAATGTCCCTAAACAGAGAATACACAGTGGCAAAATACCTGACCACTGTGACTGACCCAAAATTAGGGAAAGCTTTGACTATGTACAGAATCAGTGAGCATAGCCTTGATATTGAGAGGCGCTGCCGTAGGCAGACCTGGCTTTCAAGAGAAGACAGGCTATGTACACACTGCCCACAAAATGAGGTGAAACCTGAGCAGCACTTCCTAATGTATGACCATATTAGACACACATATTCCCCTCAGATTACACAGACCCACAAAGAATTTGAAAACAACTCCCATATCTATTGGGTGAAATACCACAGTGTGCCATCACAGCAGCAATATTTGGGACCTGTTGTGACACGAAAAGGGCAACCAGTGAAGAACAAACACCATTGTAAATACAACCCACATTTATGTTTAATTATTTTCCCTTTTGTACTATTTGCACAACTATTTTATCTATTTCACTTGCTTTGGAAATAAAAACATATGTTTCCCATGCCAATAAAGCCCTTTGAATTGAATTGAAAGAGCGAGCGAGAGAGGGAGAGAGAGAGAGAGAGAACTGCTGACATTTGGCTGTTCAACCACCCCTTATTTCATACAGCCAAATCCCTCTCATCACAACCCATCTCCCTACATACACAGCTCACACACTAAACAGTACGTGGATATTTTCTCTGAGGTGTGTGTGTGTTTGTGTGTGTGTGTGTGTGTGTGTGTGTGTGTGTGTGTGTGTGTGTGTGTGTGTGTGTGTGTGTGTGTGTGTGTGTGTGTGTGTGTGTGTGTGTGTGTGTGTGTGTGTGTGTGTGTGTGTGTGTGTGTGTGTGTGTGTGTGTGTGTGTGTGTGTGTGTGTGTAAATGTATATATACACAATATGAAGGCCATTTTTATTGATTGAGTGAACCGATGGAACATGGCCACATTGTCAAGACTTCCGCCGAAGTCGGTCCCTCTCCTTCTTCGTTCGGCGGTCGAAGTCACCGGCCTTCTAGCCATCGCCGATCCACTTTTCATTTTCCATTTGTTTTGTCTTTGTCTTACACACCTGGTTTCAATTCCCCAATTACTTGTTCATTATTTAACCCTCTGTTCCCCCATGTTTGTTTGTGAGTAATTGTTTATTGTATTGCGGTCCGTATTTGTGGCCTTGTATTTATACGACGTGTATTGTTATATTATTGAGTAAAATTGCTTTCATTACTCATATCTGTTGTCCTGCGCCTGACTCATCTCACCAGCTATACACAGACGCATTACACACATAACATTTAGATGTCAGGGAAAGAAGAGAGAAAAGGCCTTCAGCAATCAGAGAGACAGGACAAGAGAGACAGAACGACAAAGTACAGCAAGAGGAAAGAGAAAAAGTCCAAATGTGTAATACAGAGGAAGAGATAGAGTATACTAGAGAAAAAGAGAGTAATGTGTGTGTCAAAAAGAAAGAAAGTTAGAGACTGTCTGTCTCAGACTAAATGAGAGAGAGACTGTGTGCAGCAGTACAATCAGCTCAATGCTGTTTATTGAGAGTGTTTGTCAGGGGGCCGGTGACCCTTGCTGCCTCCAATTAGGAGTAATTTCCCTGCTACGCCCCGCTGGCTCAGCCAATGGTTAGTGGGGAAGTGTCCCAGAACCAAGCCCGGGACGGAGATAAGAGCTCTGTCATTTACCAAAGATTTATGTAAAGCTCACAGATCTGGCAATTAAACTTGGCAATGGTGCAAGACATTTGACAAAGATGGAGAAGGAGGGGGAGAGTGAGATAAAGAGTACTACAGAGGAGCGGGAGAGAGAAAGAAAGAGGAGGGAGAGGGGTACCAGAGGAAGATAAACGTATTACTCTTCTGTTAAGGCTAACGGAGGCTATGGATGACCATATTCACCACCAGCAGAGGTGTGTAAACCGGGTAGATACCATACAGTACGTTCTCTTTCGTCTGCATGGAGACAAAAGGACCATACTGTATGTTCTCCTTTCATTAAGTCTGTGGATACTATGTCCCCAATTACACTTCACTGCATACTGTATCCATCTCTACTCCGGAGTCTGTATGTTCTCTATTGGAACAAAGCAGTGAGGGGAGAGTGGTAAGACACACATCACAGTGCTTTTGTGTGCATAGGCTCACACACACACACACACACACACACACACACACACACACACACACACACACACACACACACACACACACACACACACACACACACACACACACACACACACACACACACACACACACACACACACACACACACACACACACACAGAAACAAACATGCCCCCACATGCACGCACATAAAGACCGGAAGGGTTCCACTGCCTGGCGGTTTACTGTCCCCTGTCTGGCGATTTACTGTCCCCTGTCTGGCGGTTCACTGTCCCCTGTCTGGCGGTTCACTGTCCCCTGTCTGGCGGTTCACTGTCCGGCGGTTCACTGTCCCCTGTCTGGCGGTTTACTGTCCCCTATCTGGCGGTTTACTGTCCCCTATCTGGCGGTTCACTGTCCCCTGTCTGGTGGTTTACTGTCTCCTGTCTGGCGGTTTACTGTCCCCTGTCTGGCGGTTTACTGTCCCCTGTCTGGCGGTTCACTGTCCCCTGTCTGACGGTTCACTGTCCCCTGTCTGACGGTTCACTGTCCCCTGTCTGGCGGTTTACTGTCCCCTGTTTGGCGGTTTACTGTCCCCTATCTGGCGGTTTACTGTCCCCTATCTGGCGGTTCACTGTCCCCTGTCTGGTGGTTTACTGTCTCCTGTCTGGCGGTTCACTGTCCCCTGTCTGGCGGTTTACTGTTCTCTGTCTGGCGGTTTACTGTCCCCTGTCTGGCCGTTCACTGTCCCCTGTCTGGCGGTTTAGGTCCCCTGTTTTGCGGTTCAGTTCCCTTGTCTGGCGGTTCAGTTCCCCTGTCTGGCGGTTTAGTTCCCCTGTCTGGTGGTTTAGTTCCCCTGTCTGGCGGTTTAGTTCCCCTGTCTGGCAGTTTAGTTCGTTAATCCCAGTCATGTATGGGGGACATGTGGAAGCAGCTTGCTGAGGCTGATAGGAGAATTATTGGGGTTTTAACCAGCTAAATAAATAATTATGTTTGTGTAAATTCCTCAAAAGGATTGGTAATAATGTTTTTTTTCTTCATGTCGGCTAAAAGATTTCAGGTGTGAAGAAAGGACTTCTAGCAAGCCTCCCTTATGTCCTTTAAAGAATAAATAAACTAATCCATAGGCGGGTTAAAACAGATGTTTGTGTCGGTGATTTGGTGGTGACAGCCATGATAATATGTTAGCTCTCTCTGACTGTGTTTCTCTCCTAAATATTGTACCCCCCGCTTTCTCTTTCTGCCTCCTCTCATCCTCCCTTCTTCCCTCCACCCCCAGCGCTTCCATAATCCCTCTCACTTTATCACTGCAGACCTTCCCCCTACACCCACACAGTCTGCAACACACACACACGCAGCCACAATTTCCCAATAATACCACCGGTGGCGCACCTAAAACTGTGATCTACATAATGAGAAGGAAGAGACAGAGGTGAATACAGAAGCGGAGTGCAAAGACAACACGTCACAAGGAACTTTCATAGGGTCAGAGGGCTTTGAAAAAGTGTGCAAGGAGAGAGACAGGGACAGAGAAGAAGAAATGGAAAAAGAGAAGGGAAAGGAAAGGAGAGAAAAAGAGAAAGTGCGAGCGGAGGCATGGAAATTAAGGGAGCGTGTCAGCCCTAATGGGTTTGCTGTCTAATCCCCCCTGTGCTGCAGGAAACAACACAGGAAGTACACGTCATGGTCTCTGAAGTTGTCAATCACTGTTAACACACACACACACACACACACACACACACACACACACACACACACACACACACACACACACACACACACACACACACACACACACACACACACACACACACACACACACACACACACACACACACACACACACACACACACACACAAGCAATGTCAATCATGCTTCAAAGCCGTCCCAACTTTAGGTAAACACACCAATGCACTGCATGTCACTGATAAGGCACTTTGGGAGGGGGAAAGCACTCGGTTTGCTTCCGCATGAGAAAAAAATTGTGTTTTTGTTTGCTGTGATTGAGTTTGTGCTCGGTTAAGCTTGAGCTTTGACTGGGTGGCAGAACAAACTGGATGTCCCACACTCAATGCCATGGGCAGAGGAGAAAGGAAGAAAACAGGAAAAGAGAGGAGAGGTGGAGTGAGAGAAGAAAGGACAACGGATCGATACAGCATGACTAGCTCTCAGTAACCAAGAGTTTCCGCTCTAACTCAGCTTTAGTTATGTCTCTGCTCAACCCCGCTGGGACCACCTTTTTCGTATGCATATCATCTCTTCTTTCTCTCTGTCATCTCTTTCTGACACACACACACACACACACACACACACACACACACACACACACACACACACACACACACACACACACACACACACACACACACACACACACACACACACACACACACACACACACACACACACACACACACACAGTGGACACAGTCTCACCGTTATCGACTGCGAGGAAGGTGGCTTCGTAGATGTTGTTTTTGACGTAGATGGACTCTCTGTCCAGGGTTGCCGTGGTGACGATCTGACCGTTGGTGGTGTTGATGGACAGCCACTCAGCTGGATCGGCCAGCTTAGAATACCTGGACAGACAGAGGGAGGAAACAAGTTCAAAGAAAGTACACATATTGTACTCACTCTTTATCTGCAATCGTGGAATTTGGCTTATATGAATGAATTGGGCTAAATTGAAATGTTTCTTACAGAAGAAATATGAAAATGCATAACAATGGTAGCAATTGAAAGGAAACAGTTTGGAGATTATGGGAAGATTATTAGACTAAAAGGTCTAACCTTTTGGTACAGAGTAGAGGTCGACCGAGGTGGCCGATTAATTGGGGCCGATTTCAAGTATTTATAACAATCGGAAATCGGCATTTTTGGACGCCGATTATGTCTGATTACATTGCATTTCACAAGGAAACTGCGTGGCAGGCTGACTCCCTGTTACGCGAGTGCAGCAAGGAGCCAAGTTAAGATGCTAGCTAGCATTAAACTTATCTTATAAAAAACAATCAATCTTCACATAATCACTAGTTATGTTGATTATCACATGGTTGATGATATTACTAGGTTAACTAGCTTGTCCTGCGTTGCATATAATCAATGCGGTGCCTGTTAATTTATCATAGAATCACAGCCTACTTCACCAAACGGGGGATAATTAAACAAAAGCACATTTGCTAAAAAAGCACAATTGTTGCACAATTGTACGTAATCATATATATATTTTTTTAAACTGCATATTTAGTAAAAATAAATGCATGTTAGCAGGCAATAATAACTAGGGAAAGTGTGTCACTTCTCTTGTGTTCATTGCACGCAGAGTCAGGGCATATGCAGCATTTTCGACCGCCTGGCTCGTTGTGAACTAATTTGCAAGAATTTTACATAATTATGACATAACATTGAAGGTTGTGCAATGTAACAGCAATATTTAGACTTAGGGTTGCCACCCGTTCAATAAAATACGGAATGGTTCTGTATTTCACTGAAATAATAAATGTTTTGTTTTCAAAATGATAGTTTCAGGATTTGACCATATTAATGACAAAAGGCTCGTATTTCTGTGTTTATTATATTATAATTAAGTCTACGATTTGATATTTGATTGAGCGGTGGTAGGCAGCAGTCGGCTCGTAAGCTTTCATTCAAACTTTACTGCGTTTGCCAGCAGCTCTTAGCAATGCTTGAAACAGCGCAGTATATGACTTCAAGCCTATCAACTCCTGAGATTGGGCTGGCAATACTAAAGTGCCTATTAGAACATCCAATAGTCAAAGGTATATGAAATGCAAATGGTATAGAGAGAAATAGTCAACGCGTCATAATTCCTATAATAACTACAACCTAAAACTTCTTAATTGGGAATATTGAACCACCAGCTTTCATATGTTCTGAGCAATGAACTTAAATGTTAGCTTTTTTACATGGCACATATTGCACTTTTACTTTCTTCTCCAACACTGTTTTTGCATTATTTAAACCAAATTGAGCATGTTTCATTATTTATTTGAGACTAAATAGATTTTATGTATTATATTAAGTGAAAATAAAAGTGTTCATTGTTCATTCAGTATTGTTGTAATTGTCATTATTACAAATATATGTGTGTATATATATATATACACTGCTCAAAAAAATAAAGGGAACACTTAAACAACACAATGTAACTCCAAGTCAATCACACTGTGAAATCAAACTGTCCACTTAGGAAGCAACACTGATTGACAATAAATTTCACATGCTGTTGTGCAAATGGAATAGACAAAAGGTGGAAATTATAGGTAATTAGCAAGACACCCCCAATAAAGAGTGGTTCTGCAGGTGGTGACCACAGACCACTTCTCAGTTCCTATGCTTCCTGGCTGATGTTTTGGTCACTTTTGAATGCTGGCGGTGCTTTCACTCTAGTGGTAGCATGAGACGGAGTCTACAACTCACACAAGTGGCTCAGGTAGTGCAGCTCATCCAGGATGGCACATCAATGCGAGCTGTGGCAAGAAGGTTTGCTGTGTCTGTCAGCGTAGTGTCCAGAGCATGGATGCGCTACCAGGAGACAGGCCAGTACATCAGGAGACGTGGAGGAGGCCGTAGGAGGGCAACAACCCAGCAGCAGGACCGCTACCTCCGCCTTTGTGCAAGGAGGACCACTGCCAGAGCCCTGCAAAATGACCTCCAGCAGGCCACAAATGTGCATGTGCAAGAACACAGTGGCCTCCATCATTCCTAAATGAAAGAAGTTTGGAACCACCAAGACTCAAACTGAGCAATTCGGGGGAGAACGGCCTTGGTCAGGGAGGTGACCAAGAACCAGATGGTCACTCTGACAGAGCTCCAAAGTTCCTCTGTGGAGATGGGAGAACCTTCCAGAAGGACAACCATCTCTGCAGCACTCCACCAATCAGGCCTTTATGGTAGAGTGGCCAGACGGAAGCCACTCCTCAGTAAAAGGCACATGATAGCCCGCTTGGAGTTTGCCAAAAGGCACCTAAAGGACTCTCAGACCATGAGAAACAAGATTCTCTGGTCTGATGAAACCAAGATTGAACTCTTTGGCCTGAATGCCAAGCCACATCTGGAGGAAATCTGGTACCATCCCTTTGGTGAAGCATGGTGGTGGCAGCATCATGCTGTGGGGATGTTTTTCAGCGGCAGGGACTGGGAGACTAGTCAGAATCTAGGGGAAGATGAACGGCGCAAAGTACAGAGAGATCCTTGATGAAAATCTGCTCCAGAGCGCTCAGTACCTCATTACCTAAAAAAAAAAAAATGTTTTAAACCAATAAGGCTGTAACGTAACAAATTGTGGAAAAAGTCAAGGGTTCTGAAAACTTTGCGAATGCACTGTATAGCATGTTACTATACAGCCACAACGTTCCAATATAGACATTTATCAGTGCCATTTTCAACTCGTATACGAGTACGAGTGTAAAGGACTACCACAGATATAGAATACATCAATGGAATGGACATCATTTTCAAATGTGATGTTCAGTTGTATGCTAGTTACACACACACAGTTTAATCCTTCATGGACATCTTGTCCACAGGCTGCAGACAATTTCACACGTCCCTGTATGTGTGTGTGTGGATAGGGGAGAAGCTGAAGACATTATTCTATTCCAAGATAGGAGGGAGAAGAAAACAGATATGATCTCAAGGATTTACCCACAATCCCTGTCTGGGTCCCCCCCCTCTCTCCACTCAACCCCTTCAATCTCACCTCATCTCACCATGTCTTCATATTCACACATTCCTTCATCCTGTCATCCCCCTGTGTCTCTGTATTCATCTCATAAATCCTTTTCTCATCTGCTCTCAGTGTCCACCACCTTCCACTCCACCATATTTCATCCACTGTATCTGTGGCTATAGTAAAAATTCTCTATGGAATGTCCTTGTTCTCTACATCGGTGTATATGCACTGATGTAGAGAACACATTCACAGCTGCAAACAGGCTTCAGTGCCTAATACCCATACCCTCCCACTCAGGCTCTTCCACCATGTATACTGTGTTCCTGTAGGCTTGCCCTGCACTACAGTAAAGTGGTCTAGAGAGCAGGCCTAGCTGTAGGGAGGGAGGGAGTAATCTCCTCTCCCCTTCAGAGAAGGATGGGGTTTTTCCCAGCAGGCTAGTGGGCTGTACACAGGGCTCTATACGGCCATGGGAACGGGATGAGAGAGGGCTGCCCGCCATGGTCAGCTGGGCTGGCAGCTACCTGCAGACTGGAACTGGCAGCCTGTGAAATCACCACAGGGGAGAGAGCGTGGCAGGCACAGAGGCGGGCAAGGGGATATAAGAGAGAGGGAGGGAGGGGAGAAAGACAGTAGCTAACTTTATTAGGAAGTTGCTGAGGCTTAGGTGAGGTTAGCATGCTCTGACCGGTGGAAGCCCATGGACTCAGAGATAGAGAGAATATCCATCCGTGAGTGTGTGTGGAGGAAGGTGCAGGTTGTACTCTGGTTCTCCAGTGGAGGGCAGTCACGCCTGAGAAGGAGAGACTGGGGCGGCAGAGCAGGAGATAGAGAAATAAAGAGATAGAGAAAGGAGAGAGTAGCGGTGTGTGGGTAAAATCACTGAAGAAGCCAAACCAGTACAAAAAGTCATATTACAACCTGTTGTGATAATTGCATTGTTTGCTGTATAATCCATTCGTTCATATGTCACCATGATATACAATGAGGCCATGAGAACAAAAAGAAAACATTCACACAGTGAAATAATAAATTCAACAACACATACTTTGTTTCATCACAAAACCGGAGAGCAACATCTGTCTGGTGAAGTCCATGTGACAAACAGTTATATGAGCTGCAGCATGATCAAGCACAGCATTCTGCCTGTGTGTGTGCGTGCGTGCGTGTGCAAAAAAAATGTTGACTCACCCTACTTGTAGACTAGTTGAATGCCAATGGCATCCTCCTATTTTTCATGTTGGCAAAACGGTATACGGCTTTGTCATACAGTACACTTTTAGTTGTTGTCATAGGCTACCTAGCCAAAATTCTTGCTAGCCTAACTTCCTTACATGGGCACAATGAACCAGCTAAGTTAGCTAGCTAGTTAACGTGAGCCTACTAGGCTACATCTAGGCTACATATTGAACTTCAATCGTCTCAGGCCAGTGCCACAACATATTCATGGTTAGATCAGAATCACCGTCATAATCATTGGCCTGTACAGACAATTAAGTGAAGTCCAATTCCCCATCTCCATCCATGGCTTAGGAAAGGGCCGATTTAGGAAGGCGTTTTGCTGCACCAGGACAGCCCACAGTTGAGCTCAGTTCATTGCGATTGGCTAATTATTTTATAATTTGTTTAATCAAGGGAGGCCAAATGTTGGCATCAATCAATCAAATGCTATGGTAGCAACATGTCATACTCTTTTGGTCCAGACAGCATCAGATACATGGGCTACACATACTTAGATAGAGGGGTAATGTTTCCCTCGTTCTGATGAATTCTCCGGTGAGATTCAGCCACTTGTGAATTGATGGAAAATTATGAAAACACAGAGAGACAAAAGCTAAATTATTTAATAATTTAAAAAAATGTATTGGTCAAATATTTGGGGAAGCCTGGCTTCCTTTGGTGTCCATGAACAGATACCACAGGGACCAAGTCACCATTATTTGAGTCACAAGCAAGTCTCATGTCACAAGATCCAGAGAAGTTTTTTTGCACGCACTACAGATGGCTATGCCGGTCTGCTAATACAGGACTAGTAACATCCGAGGCCAATAGAGATGGCTGCCTCACTTCGCATTCTTAGGAAACTATGCAGTATTTCATTTTTTTATGTATTATTTCTTACACTGTTACCCCAGGAAATCGTAAGTCTTATTACATCGAGCCGGGAGGAACTATTCTATATAAGAGCAACGTCAACTTATTAACATTACAACCAGGAATACAACTTTCCCGAAGCGGATCCTCTGTTTGGTCCACCACTCAGGACAATGAATCGGATCCCAGCAGGTGACCCAAAACAACGGCGCCGCAGAAAGGGCAGACGGAGAAGTCTTCTGGTCAGGCTCCGTCGATGGGCACATCGCCAACCGCTGTTGAGTATACTACTAGCCAATGTCCAGTCTATTGACAACAAGGTAGACGAAATCCGAGCAAGGGTTACCTTCCAGAGAGACATCAGAGATTGTAACATTCTCTGTTTCACGGAAACATGGCTCACTGGAGATACGTTATCAGAGTCGGTACAGCCACCTGGTTTCTTCACGCATCGCGCCGACAGAAACACCATCTCTCTGGTAAGAAGAAGGGCGGGGGTGTATGCCTTATGATTAACGAGTTGTGGTGTGATCATAACAACATACAGGAACTCAAGTCCATTTGTTCACCTGACCTAGAATTCCTTACAATCAAATGCCGACTGCATTATCTACCAAGATAATTCTCTTTGATTATAATCACAGTCGTGTACATCCCCCCCCCCCCAAGCAGACACCTCGACGGCCCTGAAAGAACTTCATTGGATTCTATGTAAACTGGAAACCACATATCCTGAGGATGCATTTATTGTAGTTGGGGATTTTAACAAGGCTAATCTGAAAACAAGGCTCCCTAAATCTTATTAGCATATCGAATGCACGACCCGGGCTGGAAAAATTCTGGATCATTGTTACTCTAACTTCCGCGATGCATACAAAGCCCTCCCTCGCCCTCCTTTTGGCAAATCTGACCACGACTCCATTTTGTTGCTCCCAGCCTATAGACAGGAAACGCCCGTGGTCAGATCTGTTCAACGCTGGTCCGACCAATCTGATTCCACGCTTCAAGATTGCTTCGATCACTTGGACTGGGATATGTTTCGGATAGCGTCGAACAACAACATTGATGCATACGCTGATTCGGTGAGCGAGTTTATTAGCAAGTGCATCGGTGATGTTGTACCCACAACGACAATTTAAACCTTCCCCAACCAGAAACCATGGATTGATGGCAGCATTCGCGCAAAACTGAAAGCGCGAACCACTGCTTTTAACCAGGGCAAGGCGACCGGAAACATGACAGAATACAAACAGTGAGCTATTCCCTCCGCAAGGCAATCAAACAAGCTAAGCGTCAGTATAGAGACAAAGTAGAGTCGCAACTCAACGGCTCAGACACGAGAGGTTTGTGGCAGGGTCTACAGTCAATCATGGACTACAAAAACAAAACCAGCCCCGTCGCGGACCCCGATGTCTTGCTCCCAGACAAACTGAAAAACTTCTTTGCTCGCTTTGGAGGACAATACAGAGCCACCGACACGGCCCGCTACCAAAACCTGCGGCCTCTCCTTCACCGCAGCCAACGTGAGTAAAACATTTAAACGTGTTAACCCTCGCAAGGCTGCCGGCCCAGATGGCATTCCTAGCCGCGTCCTCAGAGCATGCGCTGACCAGCTGGCTGGTGTGTTTACGGACATATTCAATCAATCCCTATTCCAGTCTGCTGTTCTCACATGCTTCAAGAGGGTTACCATTGTTCCTGTTCCCAAGAAAGCTAAGGTAACTGAGCTAAACGACTATCGCCCAGTAGCACTCACTTCCGTCATCATGAAGTGCTTTGAGAGACTATTCAAGGATCATATCACCTACACCCTATCTGATACCGTAGACCCACTTCGATTTGCTTACCGCTCCAATAGGTCCACAGACAACGCAATTGCAATCACACTGCACACTGCCCTAACCCATCTGGACAAGAGGAATACCTATGTAAGAATGCTGTTCATCGACTACAGCTCAGCATTTAACACCATAGCACCCTCCAAACTCGTCATTAAGCTCGAGACCCTGGGTCTTGACCCCGCCCTGTGCAACTGGGTCCTGGACTTTCTGATGGGCCGCTCCCAGGTGGTGAGGGTAGGAAACAACATCTCCACCCCGCTGATCCTCAACACTGGGGCCCCACAAGGGTGCATTCTCAGCCCTCTCAACAAAACAAAGGAGATGATTGTGGACTTCAGGAAACAGCAGAGGGAACACCCCCCTATCTACATCGACGGGACAGTAATGGAGAAGGTGGAATGTTTTAAGTTCCTCGGCGTACACATCACGGACAAACTGAAATGGTCCACCCACACAGACAGAGTGGTGAAGAAGGCGCATCAGCGCCTCTTCAACCTCAGGAGGCTGAAGAAATTTGGCTTGTCACCAAAAACATTCACAAACTTTTACAGATGCACAATCTAGAGCATGCTGTCGAGCTGTATCACCACCTGGTATGGCAACTGCTCCGCCCACAATCACAAGGCCCTCCAGAGGGTAGTGAGGTCTGCACAACGCATCACCGGGGGCAAACTACCTGCCCTCCAGGACACCTACACCACCCGATGTCACAGGAAGGCCAAAAAGATCATCAAGGACAACAACCACCCGAGCCACTGCCTGTTCACCCCACTATCATCCAGAAGGCGAGGTCAGTACAGGTGCATCAAAGCTGGGACCGAGAGACTGAAAAACAGCTTCTATCTCAAGGCCATCAGACTGTTAAACAGCCATCACTAACATTGAGTGGCTGCTGCCAACATGCTGACTCAAATCTCTAGCCACTTTAATAATTAAGAATTGGATGTAATAAATGTATCACTTGTCACTTTAAACAATGCCACTTCATATGATGTTTACATACCCTACATTACTCATTTTTATTTCACCTTTATTTAACCAGGTAAGCTAGTTGAAAACAAGTTCTCATTTACAACTGCGACTCATCTCATATGTATATACTGTACTCTATACCATCTACTGCATCTTGCATATGCCGTTCGGCCATCGCTCATCCATATATTTATATGTACATATTCTTATTCATTCCTTTACACTTGTGTGTATAAGGTAGTTGTTGTGAAATTGTTAGATTAGTGTTAGATATTACTGCATGGTCCTAGAAGCACAAGCATTTCGCTACACTCGCATTAACATCGCTAACCATGTATATGTGACCAATAACATTTGATTTGATTAGATTTAAAGACCCAGTACTAATAAAAACATTTTCATTCAGATTTTTAAGGGGGTGCTGCAGTACCGTCAGTACCCCTACTTCCAGTGGCTATGCGCACAAGGCTAACACGTACACAATCGCTGTGCAAATGTAGCTGGTCATTACAGCCATAAATGGTGATGCATTTCCAAAATGCAAGACACAGAAATAAACTGCGTCTTACACCCTGCATTTTGAGCTGAAAGTCATTCATGTTAGAAGTCAATATCAACTAGGGATACTGATATCATGGAAAGCATGATCTGTCTGTAGCCTTTTTCTTACTCAAAAATGTCTGTATTCGCCAGAATATGTTACATCGTCATGCCATAAGTATTTGAGGTATTGGAATGCAATGTTACATATATCTTTAGACATACTGTTTAACCAGTACCACCACTGAGGTACATAATTATAACCAGCCAAACTATGTCTATCTCAAATCTGAAAATGATCAATTAGTCACCAGGTATTGTTGTGGCAAATAATCGTCAGTAGCAGATTTCTAAACAGTACTTTATATTTACTTTATAAATAGGCCTACTTTATATGTACTTTATAGGGTACTTTATAAGAAGGTAGGCTACTCTGTTTTTGCCAGACAAAACCGGAGAAAATTAACTAAACAAGTGCTTTCTGGTGACTAATCTGGATGTGTGCGCCCGCCTTTGCGTGATAAAGCTGATGACTGGTCAAGAAGGGAAACTTTTTGGTTCTGAAGCACAAATTAGATATTTTTTAAACAAGAATATGGTGCAATGCTGTATGCCTATGGTAGTGACCAGATCAAATAAGCAAAGATATAAATATGTGCCTAGACACAATCCTGTCTACGGACAATTCCTTCGACCTCATGGCTTGGTTTTTGCAGTGACATGCAGTCAACTGTGGGACCTTAAATAGACAGGTGTGCCTTTTCATGTCCAATCAATTGATTTTACCACAGGTGGACTCCAATCAAGTTGTAGAAACAAGGATGATCAATGGAAACAGGATGCAGCTGAGCTCAATTTCGAGTCTCAAAACAAAGGGTCTGAATACTTATGTAAAAATTATACATTTGCAAAGAATTTATTTAAAGGTTTTTGCGTTCTCATTTTGGGATATTGTGTGTAGTAGGAAAAAAATTGAGGAAAAAAATTGTTTAATCAATTTTAGAATAAGGCTGTAACGTAACAAAATGTGGAAAAAGTCAAAGGGTCTGAATACTTTCCGAATGGTTCCATCCCGCCAGCGCGGGATGGAACGACAGGGCCCTGATCGATCGCTAAAGGTGCAGGCTGCGCGAGGACGTCCGTCGGGAGTTGGTCTGCAGAGACACCACCCTCACATTGTACCAGCTGATGGACCTGTCCATCCAGCTGGACAACCTGCTGACTGCCCGCGGACGTCCGGATCGGGGCCTGTCAGTTCCATCCCCCAGCACCTCCGCTCCGACACCCATGGAGCTGGGAGGTGCTGCATTTAGGGCGACCGGAGGAGGGGCCATTCCCTGCACCATCTGTGGCCGCAGAGGGCACACTGCTTGTCGGTGCTGGAGGGGTCCCTCAGGCAGCCGAGGCAGCAGGCAGGGCACTGTCGTGTCACCCCAGGTGGGTCGGCACCAGGCTCACCCAGAGCCCCCTGTTGCTCACATGTATGTGTTTGTTTCATTTCCTGAGTTTTCCCCGCATTCCCAGCATAAGGCACTAGTAGATTCAGGCGCAGCTGGGAATGTTATTGATCGTTCATTTGCTCGTAGTTTAGGGATTCCCCTTGTTCCTGTGGATATGCCTTTCGTTGTGCACTCCCTAGATAGTCGACCATTAGGGTCAGGGCTGATTAGGGAGGCCACCGCTCCACTTGACATGGTTACGCAGGAGGGTCATGAGGAGAGAATCAGTCTCTTCCTTATTGATTCTCCTGCGCGTCCCGTGATGCTGGGCGTACCCTGGTTGGCCTGTCATTACCCCACTATTTCATGGCAACAGAGGGCTCTCAAGGGGTGGTCACGAGAGTGCTCAGGGAGGTGTGTGGGGGTTTCCATCGGTGAGACTACGGTGGAGAGTCCAGACCAGAATATGCCGATTTGGCTCTCGCCTTCTGTAAGAAGAGGGCGACTAAATTACCACCTCATCGACGGGGGGATTGTGCGATAAATCTCCTGGTAGACGGAGCACTTCCCAGGAGTTACGTGTATCCTCTGTCACAGGAGGAGACGGTGGCTATGGAAACATATGTCTCTGAATCCCTGGGGCAGGGATACATTCGGCCCTCCACTTCACCTGCCTCCTGGAGTTTATTTTTTGTGAAGAAGAAGGATGGGGGTCTGTGCCCGTGTATTGACTATCGAGGGATCAATCAGATCACTGTGAGGTATAGCTACCCGCTGCCTCTCATCGACAGTGCGATCGAGTCAATACACGGGACGCGCTTCTTCACAAAGTTGGATCTCAGGAGCGCTTACAATCTGGTGCGTATCCGAGAGGAGGACAAGTGGAAGATGGCATTTAGTACCATCTCAGGGCAGTATGAGTACCTCGTCATGCCGTACGGGTTGATGAATGCCCCTTCAGTTTTCCAGGCCTTTGTTGCCGAAATTTTTCGGGACCTGCACGGGCAGGGTGTAGTGGTGTATATTGATGACATTCTGATATACTCCGCTACACGCGCCGGGCATGTGTCCCTGATGCACAGGGGTTTGGTCGACTGTTGGAGCATGACCTGTACGTCAAGGCAGAGAAATGTCTGTTCTTCCAACAGTCCATCTCCTTCCTAGGGTACCGCATTTCCACGTCAGGGGTGGAGATGGAGAGTGACCGCATTTCAGCCGTGCGTAATTGGCCGACTCCCACCACGGTAAAGGAAGTGCAGCGGTTTCTGGGGTTTGCCAACTTCTACCGGCGGTTTATCCAGGGTTTTGGTCAGGTAGCAGCTTCCATTACCTCACTGCTGAAGGAAGGACCGCTGCAGTGGTCGGCTGAGGCGGACAGGGCTTTTGGTCACCTGAAGGCTCTGTTTACCTCGGCTCCCGTGCTGGCTCATCCGGATCCCTCTTTGGCGTTCATAGTTGAGGTGAACGCGTCCGAGGGTGGGATAGGAGCCGTGCTCTCTCAGCACTCGGGCACGCCACCAAAGCTTCGCCCCTGTGCCTTCTTTTCGAAGAAGCTCAGCCCGGCGGAGCGAAACTATGATGTGGGGGACCGGGAGCTGTTGGCTGTTGTCAAGGCTCTGAAGGCGTGGAGACATTGGCTTGAGGGGGCTAAACACCCTTTTCTCATCTGGACTGACCACCGCAATCTGGAGTACATCCGGGCGGCGAGGACACTGAACCCTCGCCAGGCAAGGTGGGTTATGTTCTTTGCCCGTTTTGTTTTCACCCTCTCCTACAGACCAGGTTCCCAGAACGCTAAGGCAGACGCACTATCCCGGGTGTATGACACAGCGGAGCGGTCCATGGATCATACTCCCATACTTCCGGCCTCTTGCCTGGTGGCACCGGTGGTATGGGAGCTGGATTCAGACATCGAGCGGGCGTTACGCACAGAGTCCACTCCCCCCCAGTGTCCAGCTGGGTGCCTGTACGTTCCGTCTGCTGTCCGCGACCGTTTGATCTATTGGGCCCATACGTCACCCTCCTCTGGTCATCCTGGCATCGGGCGTACGGTGCGTTGCCTTAGTCGGAAGTACTGGTGGCCCACCTTGGCCAAGGACGTGAGGGTTTATGTTACCTCCTGCTCGGTGTGCGCCCAGTGCAAGGCTCCCAGGCACCTGCCCAGAGGGAAATTACAACCCCTACCCGTTCCACAATGGCCGTGGTCGCACCTGTCGGTGGACTTCCTGACGGATCTTCCTCCCTCACAGGGCAACACCATGATCCTGGTTGTTGTGGATCGGTTCTCTAAGTCCTGCCGTCTCCTCCCTTTGCCCGTTCTCCCTACAGCCCTACAGACTGCAGAGGCCCTGTTCACTCATGTTTTCCGGCACTAGGGGGTGCCTGAGGACATAGTCTCTGATCGAGGTCCCCAGTTCACGTCCAGGGTCTGGAGAGCGTTCATGGAACATCTGGGGGTCTCAGTCAGCCTCACCTCAGGTCTTCACCCCGAGAGTAACGGGCAGGTAGAGAGAGTCAACCAGGATGTGGGTAGGCTTCTGCGGTCATATTGCCAGGACCGGCCGGGGGAGTGGGCGTCGTTCATCCCCTGGGCAGAGATGGCCCAAAACTCACTCCGCCACTCCTCCACTAACCTCTCTCCTTTCCAGTGCGTTCTGGGTTATCAGCTGGTTCTGGCACCGTGGCATCAGAGCAAGATCGAAGCTCCTGCGGTGGACGAATGGTTCAAGCGCTCGGAGGAGACCTGGGACGCTGCCCATGTGCACCTACAACGGGCCGTGAGGCGGCAAAAAGAGGGCGCTGACCGCCACCGCAGCAAGGCTGGGTCTGGCTTTCGACCAGAAACCTGCACCTCCGCAGGCCCTGCCGGAAGCTGGGTTCGCGGTTTGTGGGGCCATTTAAAGTCCTGAGGAGACTGTACGAGCTATGTTACAGGTTGCAGCTTCCCCCAGATTATCGTATTAATCCCTCGTTCCATGTGTCTCTCCTCAGTCCGGTGGTGGCTGGTCCACTCCAGGAAGCTAAGATGCGGGAGGTCCAGGATAGCTCGAACAGCATACGCCGGGGCCCCCTCGATGTCCATGCGCATCAAGGGGGGGTACTGTCACGACTTCCTCTCCTTGTTCGGGCGGCGTTCGGCGGTCGACGTCACTGGCTTTCTAGCTTCCGCGATCCACTTTTCATTTTTAATTTGTTTTGTCTTTGTTTCACACACCTGTTTTCAATCCCACAATCACCTGTTCATTATTTAACCCTCTGTTCCCCTCATAGTTTTTGTGAGTGATTGTTTATTTTGTATTTTCGGTCTGTAATGGTGTACGTGGATTTGTTACTTTGTATATTTTACCTTTTGAGTAAAGTATGTTTGATTACTCATATATGCTGTCCTACGCCTGACTCTCAACACCAGCTACACCTAGGGCCATTACATTAGCTGAGAATGAATCAAGGATTATAATATTTTATCTAGGCAAAAAAGTTTAGAAATAGGTTGATAATTATTTAGGTCACAAGGGTCACCACTTTTGTGAAGGGGGAGTACATGGGCCGCCTTCCAAACCAGCAAAAACAGTTTCTATCTCAAGGCCATTAGACTGTTAAATTATGTTAAATAGCCATCACTAGCACTTTAGAGGCTGCTGCCCTATATAAACTCAGCAAAAAAATGAAACGTCATCTCACGGTCAACTGTGTTGATTTTCAGCAAACTTAACATGTGTAAATATTTGTATGAGCATAACAAGATTCAACAACTGAGACATAAACTGAAAAAGTTCCACAGACATGTGACAAACAGAAATTGAATAATGTTTCCCTGAACAAAGGGGGGGTCTGTTTTGGCCATCAGCTGCATTAAGTACTGCAGTGCATCTCCTCCTCATAGACTGCACCAGATTTGACAGTTCTTGCTGTGAAATGTTACCCCACTCTTCCACCAAGGCACCTGCAAGTTCCAGGACATTTCTGGGGGGGAATGGCCCTAGCCCTCACCCTCTGATCCAACAGGTCTCAGACGTGCTCAATGGGATTGAGATCCAGGTTCTTCGCTGGCCATGGCAGAACACTGACATTCCTGTCTTGCAGGAAATCACACACAGAATGAATAGTATGGCTGGTGACATTGTCATGCTGGAGGGTCATGTCAGGATGAGCCTGCAGGAAGGATACCACATGAGGGAGGAGGATGTCAACGCACAGCGTTGAGATTGTCTGCAATGAGAACAAGCTCAGTCTGATGATGCTGTGACGCACCGCCCCAGACCATGACGGACCCTCCACCTCCAAATCGATCCCGCTCCAGAGTACAGGCCTCGGTGTAACGCTCATTCCTTCGACGATAAACGCAAATCCGACCATCACCCCTGGTGAGACAAAACCGCGACTCGTCAGTGAAGAGCATTTTTTGCCAGTCCTGTTTGGTCCAGCGACGGTGGGTTTGTGCCCATAGGCGACATTGTTGCCGGTAATGTCTGGTGAGGCCTACAAGCCCTCAGTCCAGCCTCTCTCAGCCTATTGCGGACAGTCTGAGCACTGATGGAGGGATTGTGCGTTCCTGGTGTAACTCGGGCCATTGTTGCCATCCTGTACCTGTCCCGCAGGTGTGATGTTCGGATGTACCGATCCTGTGCAGGTGTTGTTACACGTGGTCTGCCACTGTGAGGACAATCAGCTGTCCGTTCTGTCTCCCTGTAGCGCTGTCTTAGGTGTCTCACAGTATGGACATTGCAATTTATTGCCCTGGCCACATCTGCAGTCCTCATGCCTCCTTGCAGCATGCCTAAGGCATGTTCACGCAGATGAGCAGGGACTCTGGGCATCTTTCTTTTGGTGTTTTTCAGAGTCAGTAGAATGGCCTCTTTAGTGTCCTAAGTTTTCATAACTGTGACCTTAATTGCCTACCTTCTGTAAGCTGTTAGTGTCTTAACGACCGTTCCACAGGTGCACGTTCATTAATTGTTTATGGTTCATTGAACAAGCATAGGAACCAGTGTTTATACCCTTTACAATGAAGATCTGTGAAGTTATTTGGATTTTTATGAATTATCTTTGAAAGACAGGGTCCTGAAAAAGGGACGTTTCTTTTTTTGCTGAGTTTACATAGACTTGGAATTACTGGCCACTTTAATAACGTTTACATATTTTGCATTACTCATCTCATATGTATATACTGTATTCTATCCTATTCTACTGTATCTAAGTCTATGCCGCTCTGACATTGCTCGTCCCAATATTTATATATTCTTAATTCCATTCCTTTAGATGTGTGTATTGTGTTGAAATTGTTGAAATTGTTAGATATTACTGTTAGATACTACTGCACTGTTAGAGCTAGAAACACAAGCATTTCACTACACCCACAATAACATCTTCTAAACACAGGTTGATTTGATTTGATGAAAATTGATTTGATTTTCAAATTAAAACAAAGATTCAGTAGATGTTGACGTGTTAACCGGCGAGTCAGCTAGAGGCTGTCGATTGACTGTTCAGGGTCAATTAAACCACAGTTTCTCTAAAATAAAAAGCCTCCTGATAAAAAATTATGATTTAAAGCATCACTTTTCCCCTTCTTCTCAGTTAAGATGCCAGAGTCAGACAGAACTTGTTTAGGCAGGGAAGAAGAGGAATCTGTACGCTTTAGTGCATTTACTCTTTTACAAAATGTAGAAGAATCAATAGTCAGAGTCAGAGATGGAGCTTAAAAAGTAGCTTGATTTAGCTTTCTTAATCGAGATAAAACATATGATTCTCAATTGTCTGAAAATTGCCAGTCCACTACAGAGTCCGTTTTCCTTGCTTTGGCCCAGGCCTGATTTCTCATCTGAATGAGCTCAGACAGCTCAGAAGAAAACCAAGGGTTAGATCTGTCTTTCACCCTGAATTGTTTTAAAGGGTTGTGTTTATCTGCCAGATAAATAAATAGGGGAAACATTTTCTAGAGCCAACTCAGGGTCAGGAATACAGCAGACAGTGAATAAATCAGAGTAGAACCTTTGAGAACCTCTTCAAAAACCTTTGAGGGGAGAACTTTTAAAAATGTATCTTAATTAAACATGGATTAGTATTTTGCGGTTTTGTATCATTAATACATAGTATAGGACAATGATCACTGAGATCATATGCAAATACTCCACTTGACAAACATTTATTGGGGTTATTAGTAAGAATGAAATCAATCAACAAGGAGTTAAAAGGGTTTTTCACATTTAGCCATGTGGGTTTTGAGATCAACTGAGTCAGAATAAAATCAATTCTGCTACTTTGCACACCAGTATTTCTACTTGCACATCCTTATCTGCACAGTGTTAATTTCTAAATTGTAATTACTTCACCACTATGGCCTATTTATTGCATTACCTCCTTACTTAATTTGCACACACTGTATACAGATTTTTCTAATGTGTTATTGACTGTACGTTTGTTTATCCCATGTGTAACTCTGTGTTGTTGTTTTTGTCGCACTGCTTTGCTTTATCTTGGCCAGGTCGCAGTTGTAAATGAGAACTTGTTCTCAACTGGCCTACCTGGTTAAATAACGGGTGAAATAAAAAAAATAAAAAATCCATATACTTTTAAATTGATCTGAGGCCGGGGATGGCCAATCCAGATTCAAATCGCCTAAAATGACCAACTCCGAGGACAGAAAAGGTGTTAAAAACGCAGATATAGCGCCTACAGCATCTGCCTTGGCAGCAACAAATAAATGTGTATTCTGGTTTACGGACACATCGACAACCAGAGACACATCGACAACCAGAAGCTCAAATTTATTGAAAACAGAAAATTTTACAGATTGGGATACCATGAAATTAAAGTTGACATACAGCTGAAGTCGGAAGTTTACATACATCTAAGCCAAATACATTCAAACTCAGTTTTTCACAATTCCTGACATTTAATCCAAATAAAAATTCCCTGTCTTAGGTCAGTTGGGACCACCACTTTATTTTAAGAATGTGAAATGTCAGAATAATAGTAGAGATAATTATTTATTTCAGCTTTTATTTATTTCATCACATTCGCAGTGGGTCAGAAGTTCACATACACTCAATTAGTATTTGGTAGCATTGCCTTTAAATTGTTTCATTTGGGTCAAAGTTTCGTTTAGCCTTCCATAAGCTTCCCACAATAAGTTGGGTGAATGTTGTCCCATTCCTCCTGACAGAGCTGGTGTAACTGAGTCAGGTTTGTAGGCCTCCTTGCTCGCACACGCTTTTTCTGTTCTGCCCACAAATTTTCTATGTGATTGAGGTCAGGGCTTTGTGATGGCCACTGCAATACCTTGACTTTGTTGTCCTTAAGCCATTTTCCCACAACTTTGGAAGTATGTTTGGTGTCACGCCCTGACCATAGTTTGCTTTGTATGTTTTGTTTGGTCAGGGTGTGATCTGAGTGGGCATTCTATGGTGTATGTCTAGTTTGTCTATTTCTATGTGTTTGGCCTGATATGGTTCTGAATCAGAGGCAGGTGTTTGTCGTTGTCTCTGATTGGGAGTCATATTTAGGTAGCCTGTTTTGTCATTGTGGGTTGTGGGTGATTGTCTATGTTAGTTTTTGCGTCAGCACTATTATTCATTAGCTTCACGTTTGTCGTTTATTGTTTTGTATAGTTTCGTTAAGTGTTCTCTGTGTTTATTAAATTCAAGATGAACACTTACCACGCTGCATATTGGTCCTCCGATCCTTCAAACTTCTCCTCCTCAGATGAGGAGGACGACGAGCGTGACATTTGGGGTCATTGTCCATTTGGAAGACCCATTTGCGACCAAGCTTTAACTTCCTGACTGATGTCTTGAGATGTTGCTTCAATATATCCACACAATTTTCCTTCTCATGATGCCATCTATTTTGTGAAGTGCACCAGTCCCTCCTGCAGCGAAGCACCACCACAACATGATGCTGCCACCTCCATGCTTCACGGTTGGGATGGTGTTCTTCGGCTTGCAAGCCTCCCCCTTTTTCCTCCAAACATAACGATGGTCATTATGGCCAAACAGTTCTATATTTGTTTCATCAGACCAGAGGACATTTTTCCAAAAAAGTACGATCTTTGTCCCTATGTGCAGTTGCAAATCGTAGTCTGGCTTTTTTATGGCGGTTTTGGAGCAGTGGCTTCCTCCTTGCTGAGCGGCCTTTCAGGTTATGTCGATATAGGATTCGTTTTACTATGGATATTGATATTTTTGTACCTGTTTCCTCCAGCATCTTCACAAGGTCCTTTGCTGTTGTTCTGGGATTGATTTGCACTTTTTGCACCAAAGTACATTCATCTCTAAGAGACAGAACATGTCTCGTTCCTGAGCGGTATGACGGATGCGGGATCCCATGGTGTTTATACTTGCGTACTATTGTTAACGTGGTACCTTCAGGCATTTGGAAATTGCTCCCAAAGATGAACCAGACTTGTAGAGGTCTACAATTTTTTTTCAGAGGTATTGGCTGATTTCTTTTGATTTTCCCATGATGTCAAGCAAAGAGGCACTGAGTTTGAAGGTAGGCCTTGAAATACATCCACAGCTACACCTCCAATTGACTCAAATGATGTCAATTAGCCTATCAGAAGCTCCTAAAGCCATAACATCATTTTTTGAATTTTACAAGTTGTTTAAAGGCACAGTCAACTTAGTGTATGTAAACTTCTGACCCACTGGAATTGTGATACAGTGAATTATAAGTGAAATAATCTGTCTGTAAACAATAGTTGAAAAAAATTACGTGTCATGCTCAAAGTAGATGTCCTAACCGACTTGCCAAAACTATAGTTTGTTAACAAGAAATTTGTGGAGTGGTTGAAAAACTAGTTTTAATGACTCCAACCTAAGTGTATGTAAACTTCTGACTTCAACTGTATATAATACTAGATATTAGGAGCTCAGAACTTTGAACATAGAATTTGGAATTTACCCAACGGATCTCAGTCGCCCACCCTCCAACCTTTCCTGATCCCACATGATTCACACACACACACACACACACACACACACACACACACACACACACACACACACACACACACACACACACACACACACACACACACACACACACACACACACACACACACACACACACACACACACACACACACACACACACACACACACACAGCAGCTGATGAATGTGTCAGTGTGAACCATCAAATCATTGATTTTAATTGCTGATATTAAAACCTAAACCTTTTTAACCAGGTAGGCCAGTTGAGAACAAGTTCTCATTTACAACTGCGACCTGGCCAAGATAAAGCAAAGCAGTGCGACAAAAACAACACCACAGAGTTACACATAAACGTACAGTCAATAACACAATAGAAAAATCTATGTACAGTGTGTGCAAATGTAGAAGAGTAGGGAGGTAAGGCAATAAATAGGTCATAGAGGCAAAATAATTATTAATTACAATAAATAATTGCTATTTACAGATTGGCTGTGTACAGGTACATTGATCGGTAAGCTTCTCTGACAGCTGTTGCTTAAAGTTAGAGAGTGAGATATAAGACTCCAGCTTCAGTGATTTTTGCAATTCGTTCCAGTCATTGGCAGCAAAGAACTGGAAGGAATGGCGGCCAAAGGAAGTGTTGGCTTTGGGGATGACCAGTGAAATATACCTGTTGGAGCTGCAGTTTGATTAGCTGGAGTCAGTTTTATGATTGAATTTATTTGGTTTTTATTGCTTCACTACTGTCTGGAACTTTAAGTCTGTGTTTGCTCTGGTGCTTTGAAAGACACAAAGAAGTAAAACATATATAAATTCTGCAATTTTAATAATACAATTCATACAATACCTTGATCAGTCTCTCTATGTATATCCAGG